>NC_053148.1:35159379-35232524 GCF_016808335.1 Panicum virgatum | reverse complement strand
CGCAACGAATGCATCCGATCCACCCAATTGACCCTAAACTCATGTTTGGTGTGTCGTAGTGTTTCGGTGCATTTGGCAATGTTTTGTTACTGCACGAAACTCATTGCAAAATGGGTCGAACTAGCGCAATTAATGCAAAATTTGGTGCCACGAAATCGCATCGGAATTTTCCCCACCGAACGCACCCGATCCACCCAATTGGACCCTAAACTCATGTTTTGGTGTGTTCGTAGTGTTTGGGTGCACTTGGCAAGTTTCGTTACTACATGAAACTCAGTGCAAAATATGTTTAGCGGTGCAATTAATGCACAAGTTGTGCCATGAAGTCGCATCATAATTTTTCACAACGAACGCACCTGATCCAACCCATTGGACCCTAAACACATGATTTGGTGCATTTCGTAGTTTTGGGTGCATTTTGGATAGTTTCGTTACTTCACGAATGTTGATGCAAAGCGGCTGAAATGGTAGAATTAATGTACAAATTTGTGGCATGAAGTCGCATTGGAATTTTTCACAACGAATACACCCGATCCACCCAATTAGACCCTAAACTCATGTTTTGGTGCATTTCGTAGTTTTGGTGCATTTGGCAATGTTTCATTACTACAGAAAACTCATTGCAAAATGGGTTGAACTGGTGCAACTAAAGGACAAGTTTATGCCATGAAGTCGAATCGGAAATTTTTCGCAACGAACACACCCGATCAACCCCATTGGACCATAAACTCATGATTTGGTGCATTTCATAGTGTTGGGTGCATTTACAAAGTTTTGTTACTGCACGAAAGTTGATGCAAAACGGGTTGAAATGGGCCAATTATTGCACAAGTTTGTGCCATGAAGTCGCATCGGAATTTTTCACAATTGACACACCCGATTCCCCTCATTGGAATCTTAACTCATGTATTGGTGCATTTTGTAGTATTTGGGTGCATTTTGGATTGTTCGTTACTGTATGAAACTCGGTGCAAAACGGGCTGAACTGGAGCAATTAATGCAAAAGTTCGTGCCACGAAGTCGCATCGGAATTTTTGGCAGTGAACGCACCATATCCACCCCATTGGACTGTAAATCATGTGTTTGGTGCATTTTGTAGTGTTTGGGTGCATTTTGTATTCTTTCGTTAATGCACAAAACTCGATGCAAAGTGGGCTGAAATGGTAGAATTAATGCACAAGTTTGTGGCATGAAGTCGCATTGGAATTTTTCGCAACGAACACACCCGATCCACCCAATTGGACCCTAAACTCATGTTTTGGTGCATTTCGTAGTTTTGGGTGCATTTGCAATGTTTCATTACTACACGAATCTCAGTGCAAAATGGGTTGAACTGGTGCAACTAAAGGACAAGTTTGTGCCATGAAGTCGCATCGGAAATTTTTCGCAACGAATGCACCCGATCCACCCCCCATTGGACCCTAAAAACTCATGATTTGTGCATTTCATAGTGTTGGGTGCATTTTGCATTGTTTTTGTTACTACACGAAAGTGGATGTAAAGCGGGCTGAAATGGTAGAATTAATGCACAAGTTCGTGCCATGAAGCCGCATCAGAATTTTTCAAACGAACGCACCCGATCCACCCAATTCAACCCTAAACTCATGTTTTGGTGCGTTTCATAGTGTTAAGGTGCATTTGGCAATGTTTCGTTAATAGACAAACTCGGTGCAAAATGGGTTGAAATGGGCCAATTATTGCACAAGTTTGTGCCATGAAGTCGCATCGGAATTTTTCACAATTGACACACCCGATCCCCCGCATTGGAATCTTAACTCATGTATTGGTGTGTTTTGTAGTATTTGGGTGCATTTTGGATTGTTTCGTTACAGCATGAAACTCGGTGCAAAACGGGCTGAACTGGAGCAATTAATGCAAAAGTTCGTGCCACGAAGTCGCATCGGAATTTTTGGCAGTGAACGCACCATATCCACCCCATTGGACTGTAACCTCATGTTTTGGTGTGTTTTGTAGTGTTTAGGTGCATTTTGGATTCTTTCGTTAATGCACGAAACTCGATGCAAAGTGGGCTGAAATGGTAGAATTAATGCACAAGTTTGTGGCATGAAGTCGCATTGGAATTTTTCGCAACGAACGCACCCGATCCACCCAATTGGAACTAGCAGGAAGCGATGATGACGGAGACGAGGTGGCGGAAGGCAGAGGATTAAATAGGCGAACACTGTCATCACTCCGCGGTGGTTCCCGAGTTTACGTGATGCCTCGAGACGCGAGCCGCCATGAACGGACCTCACCGCCGCAATCGATGCGACGCATCGGATCCACGGGTGCGTACTTTAGTTTCAATTAAATCCCATCGTCCATTTGTTTCCAATTGCAAGGAAGACGGCGAACCATTTCGATGCCTCAAATGAATCGCAACCGCACGATTCGATTTCAAGGTTCGAAAGCCAGTCCATCAAGGGCTTCGCGCTGCTTTGACTTAAAGAGCCAGGGAAGAAAAACTGAGTCGAGCACCAAGCGGCCCTTGCCCGACCTGCCCCGGCAGCAATCTTGTCGTCTCAAATTTTCTTGTCCGATCCGGCCTCTAGCGTTCCACGGAATCCCCTCCAGGGGGGAGGCCAACTAGGCCCCCGAGCAGGCTGACGGCTCTGGTATCTATCTGGGATGCGGGCTGTAGAGCAGTGAAGTGCTCCCATTGGGGCTCCGTCGAACCGGTCATTCGCGGCAGGGTCGGAGTTCACTCGGATTGTCCTTAATTGGGCCTACCCACTATCGAGCTCACCGAACTCGCCGTTCCGGGCCATCTAGGTCAAGCGGTAGGGTTCACCTCCTCCGATCGCCATCGGTCGCAGTAGAGTCATTCATCGTTGAGGCACGTAAACGAAAACACAATGCGAAAAAATGAGCAAACAAGAACGCCTCAGGGCCAACTTTGTTTCATTAATCTTCCTTTACAATAATCGGCTCCAAGCCGTTACAACAAACGAAAGCCAGCTGTCCTCGACTCACTGACACAGCGGATACAATGGATCAAATCCATTTACTCCCACCAAGGGATCAACAAAAAGGGGCTAAGGCAAAGGCTGCTACCTGGCAAGCTGCAGGACATGGCCAAAGAACGTGCAAGACTTCTTGTAGCACCTCACAAGACTTCTTCTAGCATCAGCCGCACCAAGAAACCCCTGGCGGAGAAGGAGGCAGACGATGCCGACGAGGGGAGCTTAATGGGGCTGAGGTTAGCCCAGAATTCCCCGCCGGCGCCTGCTCCTGGATATCTTCCTCGTGCGCTGGAGGTCAGGCCATGATCTCCTTCCAATGGCCACGGCGGCTTCCAGGCGCACCACTCTAATCGTCCGCCTCCGAGGCGCGAAGACTTGTCCTGGCTGCAAGACCATCCTGCATGATGAGAGAGGAACCCTTCACCGTCCCCCACTGCCCCGGGGCACAGCATTGAGCTGTGCAGCCCTCCAACAAAGTTGGAAGATCAGGCAGCGGATCTGCGGCTCCGCATCGGCGACGCGTGAACTGCCCACCCGAGATCTCGGGGGAGCGGCAACCGCAAGAAGGACGCAGAGCAGAAGGAGTACCCCCACGGTAGTGAAGGGTGACACCGCCACCAAGTCTCCGAGTCGGCGCCGAGAGGAGTCCAAGGTGGCCACCAGAAGCTGCGAGCCCCCCTCGCCTGTTGGCAAGGGAGCAGGTAGACCAATGGCCTGGTTTGCCAAACTCCTACTGCATGCCCTCAAACTCCTCGACGCCAGGAATCGTGCGGTGGTATGAACTCACCAGCGAGTTCATGCCTGAGGAAGATCCCCCGCTGTTCACAAGCATTCTTCTAGCACCAAAAAAAACAAGCCATGCCCACTCTCATCTAGAGGACGGGTATGGGGTGTGAGGAAGAAAACTAGCGAAGGGAACTCCATGATCTGTTCGCTTGTGCGGAACCATGTATCCGCAACCCCCCTATTTATAGGCGAACGTGGGCACAAGCGGCCCCAGTAGTCAGTGGGCCGGCTAGAGCAGGGCACACCAAGAGCCCTCACCTAACCAAACTCACACTTAAAGATGCTGATGGAACGGCGCCAACATGCAGGCAATCGCCGCGCCACACGGGGCACGATCGCTGCATGACCCACCAATGGGAGGCGGCCCCAAGCAGGGGAAAACGAGGCGTCCGCGGTACAATAATAAGACATGACGACCGGCCTCGTGATTCCTCGACCCGTCAGCCGGCCATCAAGATGGGCCTGACCCCGTCACGCCTCGTCTGTCGCACGTCGAAAAGCTGAGGGCGCGGGCAGTTGGATGGGATGCCCCGCTCAGGAACCATCAAAGCCGAACCCAGCGGCTCCACGATTATTTCAAATCGTAGAACCGCTCGGGGGCCTCTGACGGGGGAATAAACCAGGGGTCCCTAATGGGCCCGGCTTGCATGGGGCAAGGCCCAGCAGATTTATTCGGCCAAGGACAAGAGGGCCCGCTAAGCCCGACCTCCCGGGACACATGGCGGGCCCCCGACCTAGTGCCCCGGGTCAAAGCCACGCCGATGGCCTGAGACGTGTGCTCCAAAGGCGCCGCGCCTCCTGACTGGCGTGCCGGCCAAGACAGCCCCCGTGCAAGCCCCAAGGCACCATTTCTCGTTATCTTGCACCAAGGGCCATGCAAGCAGGCCTCCCTGACAAGGGGACAACGCCGCTCGCACGGGCCCCTTGACACAACGGGAGGGGGTGTCCGCAGACGCTGCCTCCCCTCACCGTAATGATGGTTGCCTCTGCGCACCACTCCATTACACCAGCGATCGTGACTGGACGCCCCCGGCCAAGCCTCGGTAAGACGCCCCTCACCAGGCGCACCGTTTTGTGACAGAGCTACATAAGATAGCCATTCTGGTAAGAAACCCAGGCTCTGGCGGACAAGACCGAAGGAGACCCTCGAGCGATCGATCGGGTGGTCGCGCCACCCCGGCTGAGCCAGGATGGGACAACGCCAGGGGGACACACCGCTCAAGGAGATCACCAAGATCATTCCTTGCACCAGAAGATTGCCAAGATCAAGCTCGCCCACTCCCAACCGACTGAGTGGGCCCCGATGACTGACAAGAATGATTTGCGCCTCGACGGTGCAAAAGCACAACGCTAGATAACTGTAAATGGGGGCCCCACCTTGGGCTATAAAAGGGAAGGTCCCCCACGTAGGAAAGGGTTGGTTGGACTCCCATGGGTTCGACACTACTAGACCAGCTTGTAAGCTCCCCTCTGAACTTTGAGCACCCAGGCTCGAGAGCAATAGAGCAAGAACACCACCCCCCATACTGGACGTAGGGCATTTCAAGCCCGAACATTCTAAATCCTCGAGTCTTTGCGTGCTAGACCATATCCGATCAAGCGCACAATAATCAATCAATCGAGTAGTTTTGTAGTCGCCCATTTCCCGCAGCGACACATGGGTTCCTTGCTAGGGTGATGATGGGGTCGCAACTCATGTTGAGGGGGACTAGGAGGAGAATCCTCTTCCCTTTGAACTTGGGGATCAAGATGATGCTTTTGTCTCCTCGGACCTAAGGGTTCACCAGCATGTTTCCTTGCCATTGCATAACAAAGATGAGTATAAATTAAGAATGAGTCCAGACATGATTGAGGTGAAGTGAGAGCCTCAGATGCTATCGAGTCTGGAGAGTCCGGGTATTAGTTCGGAGAGTCCGGCCGAAAGGTCCGGAGTATCATAGTGTTTGCGTGCATTTGGCAATGTCCTGTTACTACACGAAAGTTGCTGCATAAAGGGTTCAACCGGTGCAGTTAATGCACAAGTTCGTGCCATGAAGAGTCGCATTGGAATTTTACGCAACGAACGCACCCGATCCACCTGATTGGACCCTAACTCATGTTTTGGTGCGTTTCGTAGTGTTTGGGTTCATTTGACAATGTTTTGTTACTACAAGAAACTCGGTGCAAAATAGGTTGAACAGGTGTAGTTAATGCACAAGTTTGTGCCATGAAGTCGCATCTGAATTTTTCAGAACGAACACACCCGATCCACCCCATTGGACCCTAACCTCATGTATGGGTGCGTTTTGTTGTGTTTGGGTGCATTTTAGATTGTTTCGTTTACTGCAGAAACTCAGTGCAAAACAGACTAGTTGCAATTAATGCAAAAGTTCGTGCCACGAACTCGCATCAGAATTTTTGGCAACGAACACACCCAATCCACCCCATTGGACCCAAAACTCATGTTTGGTGCATTTTGTAGTGTTTGGGTGCATTTTGGATTGTTTCATTACTGCACAAAACTCGATGCAAAGCGGGCTGAACTAGTCGAATTAATGCACAAGTTCGTGTCATGAAGTCGCATTGGAATTTACGCAACGAACGCACCCGATCCACCTGATTGGACCCTAAACTCATGTTTTGGTGCGTTTCGTAGTGTTTGGGTTCATTTGACAATGTTTTGTTACTACAAGAAACTCGGTTGCAAAATAGGTTGAACAGGTGTAGTTAATGCACAAGTTTGTGCCATGAAGTCGCATCTGAATTTTTCAGAACGAACACACCCGATACACCCCATTGGACCCTAACCTCATGTATGGGTGCTTTTGTTGTGTTTGGGTGCATTTTAGATTGTTTCGTTACTGTACAAAACTCGGTGCAAAACAGACTAGTGCAATTAATGCAAAAGTTCGTGCCACGAACTCGCATCAGAATTTTTGGCAACGAACACACCCAATCCACCCCATTGGACTCAAAACTCATGGTTTGGTGCATTTTGTAGTGTTTGGGTGCATTTTGGATTGTTTCATTACTGCACAAAACTCGATGCAAAGCGGGCTGAACTAGTCGAATTAATGCACAAGTTCGTGCCATGAAGTCGCGTTGCTATTTTTTGCAACGAACGCACCCGATCCACCCAATTGGACCCTAAACTCATGTTTTGGTGCGTTTCGTAGTGTTTCGGTGCATTTGGAAATGTTTCGTCACTACACGAAACTCGCTTCAAAATGGGTTGAACTTGTGCAAATCACAAGTTTGTGCCATGAAATCAAATTGGAATTTTTCGCAACGAACGCACCCGATCCACCCCATTGGACCCTACACTCAATTATTGGTGCGTTTCATACTGTTTTGGTGCACTTTGGATTTGTTTCATTACCGCACGAAACTCGGTTGCAAACTGGGTTAAACTAGTGTAATTAAAGCAAAAGTTCGTGCCAGGAAATCGCATCGGAATTTTTTCGCAACGAATGCACCCGATCCACCCCATTGGACCCTAAACCCATTATTTGGTGCGTTTCGTAGTGTTTGGGTGCATTTTGGATTGTTTCGTTACTGCACAAAAGTCGATGCAAAACGGGCTGAAATGGTAAATTAATGCACAAGTTCGTGCCATGAAGTTGCATCAGAATTTTTCGAAACGAAGGCACCCGATCCACACAATTGGACCCTAGACTCATGTTTTGATGCATTCGTATTGTTTGGGTGCATTTGGCAATGTTTTGTTACTACACGAAACTTGAGGCAAAATAGGTTGAACAAGTGCAATTAAGCACAAGTTTGTGCCTTGAAGTCGCATCAGAATTTTTCACAATGAACACACCCGATTCACCCCATTGGACCATTAACTCATGTATTGGTGTGTTTTGTAGTGTTTGGGTGCATTTTGGATTGTTTTGTTACTCCATTAAACTCGGTGCAAAATGGGCTGAACTGGTGCAATTAATGCAAAAGTTCGTGCCACGAACTCGCATCGGAATTTTTGGCAACGAACACACATGATCCACTTCATTGGACCCTAAACTCATGTTTTGTGTGTTTCATAGTGTTTGGTTACTGCACGAAACTCGATGCAAAATGGGCTGAACTAGTAGAATTAATACTCAAGTTCATGCCATGAAGTCGCATGGAAATTTTTCGCAACGAATGCACCCGATCCACCCAATTGACCCTAAACTCATGTTTTGGTGTGTCGTAGTGTTTCGGTGCATTTGGCAATGTTTCGTTACCGCACGAAACTCATTGCAAAATGGGTCGAACTAGCGCAATTAATGCAAAATTTGGTGCCACGAAATCGCATCGGAATTTTCCCCACCGAACGCACCCGATCCACCCAATTGGACCCTAAACTCATGTTTTGGTGTGTTTCGTAGTGTTTGGGTGCACTTGGCAAAGTTTCGTTACTACATGAAACTCAGTGCAAAATAGGTTTAGCGGGTGTTGCAATTAATGCACAAGTTTGTGCCATGAAGTCGCATCATAATTTTTCACAACGAACGCACCTGATCCAACCCATTGGACCCTAAACACATGATTTGGTGCATTTCGTAGTTTTGGGTGCATTTTGGATAGTTTCGTTACTTCACGAATGTTGATGCAAAGCGGGCTGAAATGGTAGAATTAATGCACAAATTTGTGGCATGAAGTCGCATTGGAATTTTTCACAACGAATACACCCGATCCACCCAATTAGACCCTAAACTCATGTTTTGGTGCATTTCGTAGTTTTGGGTGCATTTGGCAATGTTTCATTACTACACAAAACTCATTGCAAAATGGGTTGAACTGGTGCAACTAAAGGACAAGTTTATGCCATGAAGTCGAATCGGAAATTTTTCGCAACGAACACACCCGATCAACCCCATTGGACCATAAACTCATGATTTGGTGCATTTCATAGTGTTGGGTGCATTTTACAATGTTTTGTTACTGCACGAAAGTTGATGCAAAACGGGTTGAAATGGGCCAATTATTGCACAAGTTTGTGCCATGAAGTCGCATCGGAATTTTTCACAATTGACACACCCCGATTCCCTCATTGGAATCTTAACTCATGTATTGGTGCATTTTGCAGTATTTGGGGTGCATTTTGGATTGTTTCGTTACTGTATGAAACTCGGTGCAAAACGGGCTGAACTGGAGCAATTAATGCAAAAGTTCGTGCCACGAAGTCGCATCGGAATTTTTGGCAGTGAACGCACCATATCCACCCCATTGGACTGTAAACTCATGTGTTGGTGCATTTTGTAGTGTTTGGGTGCATTTTGTATTTCTTTCGTTAATGCACAAAACTCGATGCAAAGTGGGCTGAAATGGTAGAATTAATGCACAAGTTTGTGGCATGAAGTCGCATTGGAATTTTTCGCACGAACACACCCGATCCACCCAATTGGACCCTAAACTCATGTTTTGGTGCATTTCGTAGTTTGGGGTGCATTTGCAATGTTTCATTACTACACGAATCTCAGTGCAAAATGGGTTTAACTGGTGCAACTAAACGACAAGTTTGTGCCATGAAGTCGCATCGGAAATTTTTCGCAACGAACGCACCCGATCCACCCCATTGGACCCTAAACTCATGATTTGTGCATTTCATAGTGTTGGGTGCATTTTGCATTGTTTTGTTACTGCACGAAAGTGGATGTAAAGCGGGCTGAAATGGTAGAATTAATGCACAAGTTCGTGCCATGAAGCCGCATCAGAATTTTTCAAAACGAACGCACCCGATCCACCCAATTCAACCCTAAACTCATGTTTTGGTGCGTTTCATAGTGTTGAGGTGCATTTGGCAATGTTTCGTTAATAGACAAAACTCGGTGGCAAAATGGGTTGAAATGGGCCAATTATTGCACAAGTTTGTGCCATGAAGTCGCATCGGAATTTTTCACAATTGACACACCCGATCCCCCGCATTGGAATCTTAACTCATGTATTGGTGTGTTTTGTAGTATTTGGGTGCATTTTGGATTATTTCGTTACAGCATGAAACTCGGTGCAAAACGGGCTGAACTGGAGCAATTAATGCAAAAGTTCGTGCCACGAAGTCGCATCGGAATTTTTGGCAGTGAACGCACCATATCCACCCCATTGGACTGTAACCTCATGTTTTGGTGTGTTTTTGTAGTGTTTAGGTGCATTTTGGATTCTTTCGTTAATGCACGAAACTCGATGCAAAGTGGGCTGAAATGGTAGAATTAATGCACAAGTTTGTGGCATGAAGTCGCTTTGGAATTTTTCGCAACGAACGCACCCGATCCACCCAATTGGACCCTAAACTCATGTTTTGGTTCATTTCGTAGTTTTGGGTGCATTTGCAATGTTTCATTACTACACGAATCTCAGTGCAAAATGGGTTGAACTGGTGCAACTAAAGGACAAGTTTGTGCCATGAAGTCGCATCGGAAATTTTTCGAAACGAATGCACCCGATCCACCCCATTGGACCCTAAACTCATGATTTGTGCATTTCAAAGTTTTGGGTGCATTTTGCATTGTTTTGTTACTGCACGAAAGTGGATGTAAAGCGGGCTGAAATGGTAGAATAATGCACAAGTTCGTGCCATGAAGCCGCATCAGAATTTTTTCAAAACGAACGCACCCGATCCACCCAATTCAACCCTAAACTCATGTTTTGGTGCGTTTCATAGTGTTAAGGTGCATTTGGCAATGTTTCGTTAATAGACAAAACTCGGTGCAAAATGGGTTGAAATGGGGCAATTAATGCACAAGTTTGTGCCATGAAGTCGCATCGGAATTTTTCACAATTGACACACCCGATCCCCAACATTGGAATATTAACTCATGTATTGGTGCGTTTTGTAGTATTTGGGTGCATTTTGGATTGTTTCGTTACTGCATGAAAACTCAGTGCAAAACGGGCTGAACTGGAGCAATTAATGCAAAAGTTCGTGCCACGAAGTCGCATCGGAATTTTTGGCAGTGAACGCACCATATCCACCCCATTGGACTGTAAACTCATGTTTTGGTGCGTTTTGTAGTGTTTGGGTGCATTTTGTATTCTTTCGTTAATGCACAAAACTCGATGCAAAGTGGGCTGAAATGGTTAGAATTAATGCACAAGTTTGTGGCATGAAGTCGCATTGGAATTTTTTCGCAACGAACGCACCCGATCCACCCAATTGGACCCTAAACTCATGTTTTGGTGCATTTCGTAGTTTTGGGTGCATTTGCAATGTTTCATTACTACACGAATCTCAGTGCAAAATGGGTTGAACTGGTGCAACTAAATGACAAGTTTGTTGCCATGAAGTCGCATCGGAAATTTTTCGCAACGAACACACCCGATCCACCCCATTGGACCCTAAACTCATGATTTGGTGCATTTCATAGTGTTGGTGCATTTTGCATTGTTCGTTACTTGCACGAAAGGGGATGCAAAGCAGGCTGAAATGGTAGAGTTAATGCACAAGTTCGTGCCATGAAGCCGCATCAGAATTTTTCAAAACGAACACACCCGATCCACCTAATTCAACCCTAAACTCATGTTTTGCTGCGTTTCATAGTGTTAAGGTGCATTTGGCAATGTTTCGTTAATAGACAAAACTCGGTGCAAAATGGGTTGAAATGGGGCAATTAATGAACAAGTTTGTGCCATGAAGCCGCATCGGAATTTTCACAATTGACACACCCGATCCCCCTCATTGGAATCTTAACTCATGTATTGGTGCGTTTTGTAGTATTTGGGTGCATTTTGGATTGTTTCGTTACTGTATGAAACTCGGTGCAAAACGGGCTGAACTGGAGCAATTAATGCAAAAGTTCGTGCCACGAAGTCGCATCGGAATTTTTGGCAGTGAACGCACCATATCCACCCCATTGGACTGTAAACTCATGTGTTTGGTGCATTTTGTAGTGTTTGGGTGCATTTTGTATTCTTTCGTTAATGCACAAAACTCGATGCAAAGTGGGCTGAAATGGTAGAATTAATGCACAAGTTTGTGGCATGAAGTCGCATTGGAATTTTTCGCAACGAACACACCCGATCCACCCAATTGGACCCTAAACTCATGTTTTGGTGCATTTCGTAGTTTTGGGTGCATTTGCAATGTTTCATTACTACATGAATCTCAGTGCAAAATGGGTTTAACTGGTGCAACTAAAGGACAAGTTTGTGCCATGAAGTCGCATCGGAATTTTTTCGCAACGAACGCACCCGATCCACCCCATTGGACCCCTAAACTCATGATTTGTGCATTTCATAGTGTTGGGTGCATTTTGCATTGTTTTGTTACTGCACGAAAGTGGATGTAAAGCGGGCTGAAATGGTAGATAGAATTAATGCACAAGTTCGTGCCATGAAGCCGCATCAGAATTTTTTCAAAACGAACGCACCCGATCCACCCAATTCAACCCTAAACTCATGTTTTGGTGCGTTTCATAGTGTTAAGGTGCATTTGGCAATGTTTCGTTAATAGACAAAACTCGGTGCAAAATGGGTTGAATGGGGCAATTAATGCACAAGTTTGTGCCATGAAGTCGCATCGGAATTTTTCACAATTGACACACCCGATCCCCCCGCATTGGAATCTTAACTCATGTATGGTGTGTTTTGTAGTATTTGGGTGCATTTTGGATTGTTTCGTTACAGCATGAAACTCGGTGCAAAACGGGCTGAACTGGAGCAATTAATGCAAAAGTTCGTGCCACGAAGTCGCATCGGAATTTTTGGCAGTGAACGCACCATATCCACCCAATTGGACTGTAACCCCATGTTTTGGTGTGTTTTGTAGTGTTTAGGTGCATTTTGGATTCTTTCGTTAATGCACGAAACTCGATGCAAAGTGGGCTGAAATGGTAGAATTAATGCACAAGTTTGTGGCATGAAGTCGCATTGGAATTTTTCGCAACGAACGCACCCGATCCACCCAATTGGACCCTAAACTCATGTTTTGGTGCATTTCGTAGTTTTGGGTGCATTTGCAATGTTTCATTACTACACGAATCTCAGTGCAAAATGGGTTGAACTGGTGCAACTAAAGGACAAGTCTGTGCCATGAAGTCGCATCGGAAATTTTTCGCAACGAACGCACCCGATCCACCCCATTGGACCCTAAACTCATGATTTGTGCATTTCATAGTTTTGGGTGCATTTTGCATTGTTTTGTTACTGCACGAAAGTGGATGTAAAGCGGGCTGAAATGGTAGAATTAATGCACAAGTTCGTGCCATGAAGCCGCATCAGAATTTTTTTCAAAACGAACGCACCTGATCCACCCAATTCAACCCTAAACTCATGTTTTGGTGCGTTTCATAGTGTTAAGGTGCATTTGGCAATGTTTCGTTAATAGACAAAACTCGGTGCAAAATGGGTTGAAATGGGGCAATTAATGCACAAGTTTGTGCCATGAAGTCGCATCGGAATTTTTCACAATTGACACACCCGATCCCCCTCATTGGAATCTTAACTCATGTATTGGTGCGTTTTGTAGTATTTGGGTGCATTTTGGATTCTTTCGTTACAGCATGAAACTCGGTGCAAAACGGGCTGAACTGGAGCAATTAATGCAAAAGTTCGTGCCACGAAGTCGCATAGGAATTTTTGGCAGTGAACGCACCATATCCACCCCATTGGACTGTAACCTCATGTTTTGGTGTGTTTTTGTAGTGTTTGGGTGCATTTTGGATTCTTTCGTTAATGCACGAAACTCGATGCAAAGTGGGCTGAAATGGTAGAATTAATGCACAAGTTTGTGGCATGAAGTCGCATTGGAATTTTTCGCAACGAACGCACCCGATTCACCCAATTGGACCCTAACTCATGTTTTGGTGCATTTCGTAGTTTTGGGTGCATTTGCAATGTTTCATTACTACACGAATCTCAGTGCAAAATGGGTTGAACTGGTGCAACTAAATGACAAGTTTGTGCCATGAAGTCGCATCGGAAATTTTTCGCAACGAACGCACCCGATCCACCCCATTGGACCCTAAACTCATGATTTGTGCATTTCATAGTTTTGGGTGCATTTTGCATTGTTTTGTTACTGCACGAAAGTGGATGTAAAGCGGGCTGAAATGGTAGAATTAATGCACAAGTTCGTGCCATGAAGCCGCATCAGAATTTTTTCAAAACGAACGCACCTGATCCACCCAATTCAACCCTAAACTCATGTTTTGGTGCGTTTCATAGTGTTAAGGTGCATTTGGCAATGTTTCGTTAATAGACAAAACTCGGTGCAAAATGGGTTGAAATGGGGCAATTAATGCACAAGTTTGTGCCATGAAGTCGCATCGGAATTTTTCACAATTGACACACCCGATCCCCCTCATTGGAATCTTAACTCATGTATTTGTGCGTTTTGTAGTATTTGGGTGCATTTTGGATTCTTTCGTTACAGCATGAAACTCGGTGCAAAACGGGCTGAACTGGAGCAATTAATGCAAAAGTTCGTGCCACGAAGTCGCATCGGAATTTTTGGCAGTGAACGCACCATATCCACCCCATTGGACTGTAACCTCATGTTTTGGTGTGTTTTGTAGTGTTTGGGTGCATTTTGGATTCTTTCGTTAATGCACGAAACTCGATGCAAAGTGGGCTGAAATGGTAGAATTAATGCACAAGTTTGTGGCATGAAGTCGCATTGGAATTTTTCGCAACGAACGCACCCGATTCACCCAATTGGACCCTAAACTCATGTTTTGGTGCATTTCGTAGTTTTGGGTGCATTTGCAATGTTTCATTACTACACGAATCTCAGTGCAAAATGGGTTGAACTGGTTGCAACTAAATGACAAGTTTGTGCCATGAAGTCGCATCGGAAATTTTTCGCAACGAACACACCCGATCCACCCCATTGGACCCTAAACTCATGATTTGGTGCATTTCATATTGTTGGGTGCATTTTGCATTGTTTCGTTACTTGCACGAAAGAGGATGCAAAGTAGGCTGAAATGGTAGAATTAATGCACAAGTTCGTGCCATGAAGCCGCATCAGAATTTTTCAAAACGAACGCACCCGATCCACCTAATTCAACCCTAAACTCATGTTTTGCTGCGTTTCATACTGTTAAGGTGCATTTGGCAATGTTTCATTAATAGACAAAACTCGGTGCAAAATGGGTTGAAATGGGGCAATTAATGAACAAGTTTGTGCCATGAAGTCGCATCGGAATTTTTCACAATTGACACACCCGATCCCCCTCATTGGAATCTTAACTCATGTATTGGTGCGTTTTGTAGTATTTGGGTGCATTTTGGATTGTTTCGTTACAGCATGAAACTCGGTGCAAAACAGGCTGAACTGGAGCAATTAATGCAAAAGTTCGTGCCACGAAGTTGCATCGGAATTTTTGGCAGTGAACGCACCATATCCACCCCATTGGACTGTAACCTCATGTTTTGGTGCGTTTTGTAGTGTTTGGATGCATTTTGGATTGTTTCGTTAATGCACGAAACTCGATGCAAAGTGGGCTGAAATGGTAGAATTAATGCACAAGTTTGTGGCATGAAGTCGTATTGGAATTTTTCACAACGAACGCACTCGATCCACCCAATTGGACCCTAAACTCATGTTTTGCTGCATTTCGTAGTTTTGGGTGCATTTGCAATGTTTCATTACAACACGAAACTCAGTGCAAAATGGGTTGAACTGGTGGAACTAATGGACAAGATTATGCCATGAAGTCGCATCGGAAATTTTCCGCAACGAACGCACCCGATCCACCCCATTGGACCATAAACTCTTGATTTGGTGCATTTCATAGTCTTGGGTGCATTTTGCATTGTTTCGTTACTGCACAAAAGTTGATGCAAAGCGGGCTGATATGGTAGAATTAATGCTCATGTTCGTGCTATGAAGCCGCATCAGAATTTTTCAAAACGAACGCACCCAATCCACCCAATTGAACCCTAAACTCATGTTTTGGTGCGTTTCATAGTGTTAAGGTTCATTTGGCAATGTTTCGTTAATAGACAAAACTCGGTGCAAAATGGGTTGAAATGGGGCAATTAATGCACAAGTTTGTGCCATGAAGTCGCATCGGAATTTTTCACAATTGACACACCCGATCGCCCTCATTGGAATCTTAACTTATGTATTGGTGTGTTTTGTAGTATTTGGGTGCATTTTGGATTGTTTCGTTACTGCATGAAACTCAGTGCAAAACGGGCTGAACTGGAGCAATTAATGCAAAAGTTCGTGCCACGAAGTCGCATCGGAATTTTTGGCAGTGAACGCACCATATCCACCCCATTGGACTGTAAACTCATGTTTTGGTGCGTTTTGTAGTGTTTGGGTGCATTTTGTATTCTTTCGTTAATGCACAAAACTCGATGCAAAGTGGGCTGAAATGGTAGAATTAATGCACAAGTTTGTGGCATGAAGTCGCATTGGAATTTTTCGCAACGAACGCACCCGATCCACCCAATTGGACCCTAAACTCATGTTTTGGTGCATTTCGTAGTTTTGGGTGCATTTGCAATGTTTCATTACTACACGAATCTTAGTGCAAAATGGGTTGAACTGGTGCAACTAAAGGACAAGTTTGTGCCATGAAGTCGCATCGGAAATTTTTCGCAACGAACGCACCCGATCCACCCCATTGGACCCTAAACTCATGATTTGTGCATTTCATAGTGTTGGGTGCATTTTTCATTGTTTCGTTACTGCACGAAAGTGGATGCAAAGCGGGCTGAAATGGTAGAATTAATGCACAAGTTCGTGCCACGAAGCCGCATCAGAATTTTTCAAAACGAACGCACCCGATCCACCCAATTGAACCCTAAACTCATGTTTTGGTCTGTTTCATAGTGTTAAGGTGCATTTGGCAATGTTTCGTTAATAGACAAAACACAGTGCAAAATGGGTTGAAATGGGGCAATTAATGCACAAATTCGTACCATGAAGTCGCATCGGAATTTTTCACAATTGACACACCCGATCCCCCTCATTGGAATCTTAACTCATGTATTGGTGTGTTTTGTAGTATTTGGGTGCATTTTGCATTGTTTCGTTACAGCATGAAACTCGGTGCAAAATGGGCTGAACTGGAGCAATTAATGCAAAAGTTCGTGCCGCGAAGTCGCATCAGAATTTTTGGCATCGAATCCACCCGATCCACCCTGTTGGACCGTAAACTCATGTTTTGGTGCGTTTTGTAGTGTTTGGGTATATTTTGTATTTTTTCATTAATGCACAAAACTCGATGCAAAGTGGGCTGAAATGGTAGAATTAATGCACAAGTTTGTGCCATGGAGTCGTGTTGGAATTTTTCGCAACGAACACACCCGATCCACCCAATTAGACCTTAAACTCCTGTTTTGGTGTGTTTCGTAGTGTTTGGGTGCACTTGGCAATGTTTCGTTACTACATGAAACTCAATGCAAAATGGGTTGAACCGGTGCATTTAATGCACAAGTTTGTGTCATGAAGTCGCATCGGAATTTTTCACAATGAACACACCCGATCCACTCCATTGGAACCTAAATGCATGTATTGTTGCGTTTTGTAGTGTTTGGGTGCATTTGGATTGGTTCATTACTGCATAAAACTCGATACAAAACGGGCTGAACTGGACCAATAGTTCGTGCCACGAAGTCGCATGGGAATTTTTTGCAGCGAACCCACCCGATCCACCCCATTGGACCCTAAACTCATGTTTTGGTGCGTTTTTGTAGTGTTTAGGTGCATTTTGGATTGTTTCATTACTGCATGAAACTCGATGCAAAGTGGGCTGAAATAGTAGAATTAATGCACAAGTTCGTGGCATGAAATCGCATTGGGAGTTTTCGCAACAAATGCACCCCGATACTCCCAATTGGACCCTAAACTCCTGTTTTGGTGTGTTTCATAGTGTTTGGGAGCATTTGGCAATCTTTCGTTACTAGACAAAACTCGGTGCAAAATAGGTTGAACCGGTGCAATTAATGCTCAAGTTCGTGCCACGAAGTCGCCTTGGAATTTTTCGCAATGAACACACCGACCCAACAAAGTGGACCCTAAACTCTCGTTTTGCTGCGTTTCGTAGCATTTCAGTGCATTTGGCAATGTTTAAGTTTCGTAGCATTTCAGTGCATTTGCCAATGTTTCGATACTACAACGAAACTCGGTGCAAAATGGATTGAACTCGAGCAATTAATGCACAAGTTTTTGCCATGAAGTCGCATTAGATTTTTTCGCAACGGATGCACCCGATCCACCCCATTGGACCCTAACTCATGCTTTGGTGCGTTTCGTAGTGTTTGGGTGCTTATGTCAATGTTTCGTTACTACACGAAACTTGGTGCAAAATGGGTTGAACTGCTGCAATTAATGGACAAGTTTGTGCTATGAAGTCGCATCAGAAATTTTTCGCACGAACGCACCCGATCCACCCCATTGGACCCTAAACACAATGATTTGGTGCATTTCATAGTGTTTGGGTGTATTTTGGATTGGTTTCATTACTGCAGAAACTCGATGCAAAACGGGCTGAACTGGAGAATTAATGCACAAGTTCGTGCCATGAAGCGCGTCGGAATTTTTTGCAAGAACCACCCGGTCCACCCATTGACCCTAAACTCATGTTTTGGTGTGTTTTGTAGTGTTAGGTGCATTTTGGAATGTTTCATTACAGACGAAGCTCGATGCAAAGTGGGCTGAAATGTGAATTAATGCACAAGTTTGTGCATGAAATCGCATTGGGAGTTTTCACGAATGACACCCATACTCCCAATTGGACCATAACTCATTTTGGTGTGTTTCATAGTGTTGGGTACATTTGGCAATCTTTTCATTACTACACAAACTCGGTGCAAAATAGGTTGAACTGTGCAATTAATGCTCAAGTTCGTGCCACGAAGTCGCCTTGGAATTTTCAATGAACAACCCGACCCAACCTGGACCCTAAACTCTGTTTTGCGTTTTATAGTGTTTGGGTGCATTTTGCATTCATACGTTAATGCACGAAACTCGTGCAAAATGGATGAACTGAGAATTAATGCACAAGTTTGCCATGAAGTTGCATTAGAATTTTTCGCAACGGATGCACCCGATCACCCATTGGACCCTAAACTCATGTTTTGGTGTGTTTCGTAGTGTTGGGTGCATTCAATGTTTCGTTACTACACGAAACTTGCAAAATGGTTGAACGTAATTAATGCACAAGTCTGTGCCATGAAGTCGCCTCATTTTTTACAACGAACACACCCAATCCACCCCATTGACCCTAAACTCGTTTGGAGCATTTCTAGTTTTGGGTGCATTTGGAAATGTTCATTACAGGAAACTCGACAAAATGGGTTGAACTGGTGTTCAATGCAAGTTTGTGCTATGAAGTCGCATCAGAAATTTTTCGCAGCGAACGCACCCGATCCACCCCATTGGACCCTAAACACATGATTTGGTGCATTTCATAGTGTTTGGGTGTATTTTGGGTTTCTTACTGCACGAAAGTCGATGCAAAGCGGGCTGAAATGGAAAATAGTTCGTGCGATGAAGCGCGTCGGAATTTTTCAGAACGCATTCGATCCACCCAATTGAACCCTAAACTCAAGTTTCGGTGTGTTTCGTAGTGTTAAGGTGCATTTGGTATGTTTCGTTACTAGACGAAGCTCGGTGCAAACGGGTGAAATGGTGAATTAATGCAAAAGTTTGTGTCATGAAGTCGCATTGGAGTTTTCACAACGACACCCAATCCCATTGGAACCTTAACTGTTTGGTGCGTTTTAGTATTTGGGTACATTTTGGATTGTTCGTCACTGCATGAAACTCGTGCAAAAAGGTGAACTGCAATTAATGCAAAAGTTCGTGCCACGAAGTCGCCGGAATTTTTGGCAGGAACCTGATCCACCCATTGGACCGTAAACTCTGTTTTGCTTTTGTGCGTTTTGCAATGTTTGCGTTTCGTGCATTTTTAATGCTTTCGTTACTCACGAAACTCGATGCAAAGTGGATGAAATGAGAAATTAATGCACAAGTTTGGCATGAAGTCGCATTGGAATTTTTGGCAACGAACTCACCCGATCCACCAATTGGACCCTAAACTCATGTTTTGGTGTGTTTCGTAGTGTTTGGGTGCACTTGGCAAAGTTTCGTTACTATGAAACTCGGTGCAAAATAGGTTGAACTATTGTAATCAATAATGTTTCGATACTACACGAAATCGGTGCAAAATGGATTGAACTCGAGCAATTAATGCACAAGTTTTGCCATGAAGTTGCATTAGAATTTTTCGCAACGGATGCACCCGATCCACCCCATTGGACCCTAAACTCATGTTTTGGTGTGTTTCGTAGTGTTTGGGTGCTTATGTCAAAGTTTCGTTACTACACGAAACTTGGTGCAAAATGGGTTGAACTATTGTAATCAATACACAAGTTTGTGCCATAAAGTCGCTCGGAATTTTTTACAACGAACGCACCCGATCCACCCCATTAGACCCTAAACTCGTGTTTTGGAGCATTTCTTAGTTTTGGGTGCATTTGGAAATGTTTCATTACTACACAAAACTCGGTACAAAATGGGTTGAACTGGTGCAATTAATGGACAAGTTTGTGCTATGAAGTCGCATCAGAAATTTTTCGCAACGAACGCACCCGATCCACCCCATTGGACCCTAAACACATGATTTGGTGCATTTCATAGTGTTTGGGTGTATTTTGGACTGTTTCTTTACTGCACGAAAGTCGATGCAAAGCGGGCTGAAATGGTAGAATTAATGCACAAGTTCGTGCGATGAAGCCGCGTCGGAATTTTTCAAAATGAACGCATTCGATCCACCCAATTGAACCCTAAACTCAAGTTTCGGTGTGTTTCGTAGTGTTAAGGTGCATTTGGTAATGTTTCGTTAATAGACGAAGCTCGGTGCAAAACGGGTTGAAATGGTGCAATTAATGCAAAAGTTTGTGTCATGAAGTCGCATTGGAATTTTTCACAATTGACACACCCAATCCCCCTCATTGGAACCTTAACTCATGTATTGGTGCGTTTTGTAGTATTTGGGTACATTTTGGATTGTTTCGTCACTGCATGAAACTCTGTGCAAAACAGGCTGAACTGGAGCAATTAATGCAAAAGTTCGTGCCACGAAGTCGCATCGGAATTTTTGGCAGTGAACGAACCTGATCCACCCATTGGACCGTAAACTCATGTTTTGGTGCGTTTTGTAGTGTTTGGGTGCATTTTGGATTCTTTCGTTAATGCACGAAACTCGATGCAAAGTGGGCTGAAATGGTAGAATTAATGCACAAGTTGGTGGCATGAAGTCGCATTGGAATTTTTGGCAACGAACTCACCCCCGATCCAACCAATTGGACCCTAAACTCATGTTTTGGTGTGTTTCGTAGTGTTTGGGTGCACTTGGCAAAGTTTCGTTACTGCATGAAACTCGGTGCAAAATAGGTTGAACTGGTGCAATTAATGCATAAGTTTGTGCCATGAAGTCGCATCGGAATTTTTCACAATGAATACACCCGATCCACACCATTGGACCCTAAATGCATGTATTGGTGCGTTTTGTTGTGTTTGGGTGCATTTTAGATGGTTTTATTGCTGCATGAAACTCGGTGCAAAACGGGCTGAGCTGGAGCAATTAATGCAAAAGGTCGTGCCACGAAGTCACATCGGAATTTTTTGCAGCGAACCCATCCGATCCACCCCATTGGACCCTAAGCTCATGTTTTGGTGCGTTTTGCAGTGTTTGGGTGCATTTTGGATTGTTTCGTTACTGCACGATACTCGATGCAAAGTGGGCTGCAATAGTAGAATTAATGCACAAGTTCGTGGCATGAAATCACATTGAAAATTTTCGCAACGAATGCACCCGATACACCCAATTGGACCCTAAACTCCTATTTTGGTGTGTTTCATAGTGTTTGGGTGCATTTGGCAATCTTTCATTACTACACGAAACTCGGTGCAATTAATGCACAAGTTTGTGCCATGAAGTCGCATCGGAATTGTTCACAATGAACACACCCGATCCACCCCCATTGGACCCTAAATGCATGTAATGGTGCGTTTTGTAGTATTTGGGTGCATTTTGGATGGTTTCATTACTGCATGAAACTCGGTGCAAAATGTTCTGAACTGGAGCAATTTATGCAAAAGTTCGTGCCATGAAGTCGCATCGGGATTTTACACAATGAACACACCCAATCCACCCCCATTGGACCCTAAATACATGTTTTGGTTCGTTTTTTAGTGTTTGGTTGCATTTTGGATTGTTTCGTTACTGCACGAAACTCGATGCAAAGTGGGCTGAAATGGTAGAATTAATGCACAAGTTCGTGGCATGAAATCGCATTGGAAGTTTTCGCAACGAATGCACCCGATACACCCAATTGGACCCTAAACTCATGTTTTGGTGTGTTTCATAGTGTTTGGGTGCATTTGGCAATCTTTCGTTACTACACGAAACTAGGTGCAAAATGGGTTGAACTGGTGCAATTAATGGACAAGTTTGTGCTATGAAGTCGCATCGGAAAATTTTCGCAACGAACGCACCCGATCCACCCCATTGGACCCTAAACTCATGATTTGGTGCATTTCATAGTGTTTGGGTGCATTTTAGATTGATTCGTTACTGCACAAAAGTCGATGCAAAGCTGGCTGAAATGGTAGAATTAATGCACAAGTTCGTGGCATGATGTTGCATTGGAATTTTTCGCAATGAACGCACCCGATCCACTCAATTGGACACTAAACTCATGTGTTGGGTGTGTTTCGTAGTGTTTGGTTGCACTTGGCAAAGTTTCGTTACTACATGAAACTCGGTACAAAATAGGTTTAACCAGTGCAATTAATGCACAAGTTTGTGCCACGAAGTCGCATCGGAATTTTTCACAATGAACACACCCGATCCACCCCATTGAACCCTAAACTCATGATTTGGTGCATTTCATAGTGTTTGGGTGCATTTTGGATTGTTTCGTTACTGCACGAAAGTCGATGCAAAGCAGGCTGAAATGGTAGAATTAATGCACAAGTTTGTGCCGTAAAGTCGCATCGGAATTTTTTGCAGTGAACACACCCAATCCACCCCATTGGACCCTAAACTCATGTTCTGGAACATTTCTTAGTTTTGGGTGCATTTGGCAATGTTTCATTACTACACGAAACTCGCTGCAAAATGGGTTGAACTAGTGCAATTAATGGACAAGTTTGTGCTATGAAGTTGCATCGGAAATTTTTCGCAACAAACGCACCCGATCCACCCCATTGGACCCTAAACTCATGATTTGGTGCATTTCATAGTGTTTGGGTGCATTTTAGATTGATTTGTTTCTGCACAAAAGTCGATGCAAAGCATGCTGAAATCGTACAATTAATGCACAAGTTCGTGCCATGAAGCAGCGTCAGAATTTTTCAAAACGAACGGATCCGATCCACCCAATTGAACCCTAAACTCATGTTTCGGTGTGTTTCGTAGTGTTAAGGTGCATTTGGTAATGTTTCGTTAATAGACGAAACTCGGTGCAAAATGGGTTGAAATAGTGCAATTAATGCACAAGTTTGTGCTATGAAGTCGCATCGGAATTTTTCACAATTGTTACACTCCGTCCTCCTCATTGGAATCCTAACTCATGTATTGGTGTGTTTTGTAGTATTTGGGTGCATTTTGGATTGTTTCGTTATTGCATGAAACTCGGTGCAAAACAGGATGAACTGGAGCAATTAATGCAAAAGTTCGTGCCAAGAAGTCGCATCGAAATTTTTGGCAGCGAACGAACCCGATCCAACCATTGGACCGTAAACTCATGTTTTGGTGTGTTTTGTAGTGTTTGGGTGCATTTTGAATTCTTTCGTGAATGCACGAAACTCGATGCAAAGTGGACTGAAATGGTAGAATTAATGCACAAGTTCGTGGCATGAAGTCGCATTGGAATTTTTCGCAACGAACGCACCCGATCCACCCAATTGGACCCTAAACTCATGTTTTGGTGTGTTTTGTATTGTTTGGGTGCACTTGGCAAAGTTTCGTTACTACATTAAACTCGGTGCAAAATAGGTTGAACCAGTGCAATTAATGCACAAGTTTGTGGCATGAAGTTGCATTGGAATTTTTCACAATGAACACACCCGATCCACCCCATTGGACTGTTAATGCATGTATTGGTGCATTTTGTAGTGTTTGGGTGCATTTTGGATGGTTTCATTACTGCATGAAACTCGGTGCAAAACGGGCTGAACTGGAGCAATTAATGCAAAAGTTTGTGCCACGAAGTCGCATCAGAATTTTTTGTAGCGAACCCACCCGATCCACCCCATTGGACCCAAAACTCATGTTTTGTTGCATTTTGTAGTGTTTGGGTGCATTTTGGATTGTTTCGTGACTGCACGAAACTGGATGCAAAGTGGGCTGAAATGGTAGAATTAATGCACAAGTTCGTGGCATGAAGTCGCGTTGGAATTTTTCGCAACGAACGCACCCGATCCACCCAATTGGACCCTAAACTCATGTTTTGGTGTGTTTCGTAGTGTTTGGGTGCACTTGGCAAAGTTTTGTTACTACTTGAAACTTGGTGCAAAACGGGTTGTACCGGTGCAATTAATGCTCAAGTTCGTGCCATGAAGTCGCCATGGAATTTTTTGCAATGAACATACCCGATCCCACAAAGTGGACCCAAAACTCTTGTTTTGCTGCGTTTCGTAGCATTTTAGTGCATTTGGCAATGTTTCAATACTACACGGAACTCGGTGCAAAATGGGTTGAACTCGTGCAATTAATGCAAAAGTTCATGCCACGAAGTCGCTTCGGAATTTTTGGCAGCGAACAATCCCGATCCACCCATTAGACCGTAAACTCATGTTTTGATGCATTTTTGTAGTGTTTGGGTGCATTTTGGATGGTTTCATTACTGCATGAAACTCGGTGCAAAACGGGCTGAGCTGGAGCAATTAATGCAAAAGGTCGTGCCACGAAGTCGCTTCGGAATTTTTTGCAGCGAACCCACCCAATCGACCCTATTGGACCCTAAACTCATGTTTTGGTGCTTTTTGTTGTGTTTGGGTGCATTTTGGATTGTTTCGTTACTGCACGAAACTCGATGCAAAGTGGGCTGCAATGGTAGAATTAATGCACAAGTTCGTGGCATGAAGTCGCATTGGAATTTTTGGCAACGAACGTACCCGATCCAACCAATTGGACCCTAAACTCAAGTATTGGTGTGTTTCGTAGTGTTTGGGTGCACTTGGTAAAGTTTCGTTACTACATGCAAATCGGTGCAAAATAGGTTGAACCAGTGCAATTAATGCATAAGTTTGTTCCATGAAGTCGCATCGGAATTTTTCACAATTAAGAAACCCGATCAACCCCATTGGACCCTAAATGCATGTATTGGTGCGTTTTGTAGTGTGTGGGTCCATTTTGGATTGTTTCATTACTACATGAAACTCGGTGCAAAACGGGCTAAACTGGAGCAATTAATGCAAAAGGTCGTGCCACGAAGTCGCATCGGAATTTT
Organism: Panicum virgatum; assembly: GCF_016808335.1. Lineage (NCBI taxonomy): Eukaryota > Viridiplantae > Streptophyta > Magnoliopsida > Poales > Poaceae > Panicum > Panicum virgatum. The sequence goes on along the minus strand of NC_053148.1, from coordinate 35,207,397 downwards.
TTGCAGCGAACCCACCCGATCCACACCATTGGACCCTAAACTCATGTTTTGGTGCGTTTTGTAGTTTTTGGGTGCATTTTGGATTGTTTCGTTACTGCACGAAACTCGATGCAAACTGGGCTGAAATGGTAGAATTAATGCACAAGTTTGTGGCATGAAATCGCATTGGAAGTTTTCGCAACGAATGCACCCGATACACCCAATTGGACCTAAACTCCTGTTTTGGTGTGTTTCATAGTGTTTAGGTGCATTTGGCACTCTTTCGTTACTACACAAAACTAGGAGCAAAATAGGTTGAACAGGTGCAATTAATGCACAAGTTTGTGCCATGAAGTCGCATCGGAATTTTACACAATGAACACACCCGATCCACCCCCATTGGACCCTAAATGCATGTATTGGTGCGTTTTGTAGTGTTTGGGTGCATTTTGGATGGTTTCATTACTGCATGAAACTCGGTGCAAAACGGGCTGAACTGGAGCAATTAATGCAAAAGTTCGTGCCACGAAGTCGCATTGGAATTTTTTGCAGCGAACCCACCCGATCCACCCCATTGGACCCTAAACTCATGTTTTGGTGCGTTTTGTAGTTTTTGGGTGCATTTTGGATTATTTCGTTACTGCACGAAACTCGATGCAAAGTGGGCTGAAAATGGTAGAATTAATGCACAAGTTCGTGGCATGAAATCGCATTGGAAGTTTTCGCAACGAATGCACCCAATACACCCAATTGGACCCTAAACTCCTGTTTTGGTGTGTTTCATAGTGTTTGGGTGCTTTTGTCAATGTTTCGTTACTGCACTAAACTTGGTGCAAAATGGGTTGAACTGGTGCAATCAATGCACAAGTTTGTGCCTTAAAGTCGCATCAGAATTTTTCGCAACGAATGCACCGAGTCCACCCCATTGGATTCTTTCGTTAATGCACAAAACTCGATGCAAAGTAGGCTGAAATGGTAGAATTAATGCACAAGTTCGTGGCATGATGTCGCATTGGAATTTTTCGCAATGAACGCACCCGATCCACCCAATTGGACCCTAAACTCATGTGTTTGGTGTGTTTCGTAGTGTTTGGGTGCACTTGGCAAAGTTTCGTTACTACATGAAACTCGGTGCAAAATAGGTTGAACCGGTGCAATTATTGCACAAGTTTGTGCCACGAAGTCGCATCGGGATTTTTCACAATGAACACACCCGATCCACCCCATTGAACCCTAAACTCATGATTTGGTGCATTTGATAGTGTTTGGGTGCATTTTGCATTGTTTCGTTACTGCACGAAAGTCGATGCAAAGTAGGCTGAAATGGTAGAATTAATGCACAAGTTTGTGCCGTATAGTCGCATTGGAATTTTTCGCAATGAACACACCCAATGCACCCCATTGGACCCTAAACTCATGTTTTGGAACATTTCTTAGTTTTGGGTGCCTTTGGCAATGTTTCATTACTACACGAAACTCGGTGCAAAATGGGTTGAACTGGTGCAATTAATGGACAAGTTTGTGCTATGAAGTCGCATCGGAAAATTTTCGCAACGAACGCACCCGATCCACCCCATTGGACCCTAAACTCATGATTTGGTGCATTTCATAGTGTTTGGGTGCATTTTAGATTGATTCGTTACTGCACAAAAGTCGATGCAAAGCGGGCTGAAATGGTAGAATTAATGCACAAGTTCGTGCCATGAAGCAGCGTCAGAATTTTTCAAAACGAACAGATCGATCCACCCAATTGAACCCTAAACTCATGTTTCGGTGTGTTTCGTAGTGATAAGGTGCATTTGGCAATGTTTCGTTAATAGACGAAACTCGTTGCAAAACGGGTTGAAATGGTGCAATTAATGCACAACATTGTGCTACGAAGTCGCATCGGAATTTTTCACAATTGACACACTCGATCCCCCTCATTGGAATCTTAACTCATGTATTGGAGCATTTTGTAGTATTTGGGTGCATTTTGGATTGTTTCGTTATTGCATGAAACTCGGTGCAAAACAGGCTGAACTGGAGCAATTAATACAAAAGTTCGTGCCACGAAGTCGCATCGGAATTTTTGGCAACGAACGAACCCGATCCACCCATTGGACCGTAAACTCATGTTTTGGTGCGTTTTGTAGTGTCTGGGTGCATTTTGGATTCTTTCGTTAATGCACGAAACTCGATGCAATGTGGGCTGAAATGGTAGAATTAATGCACAAGTTCGTGGCATGAAGTCGCATTGGAATTTTTGGCAATGAACGCACCCGCTCCATCCAATTGGACCCTAAACTCATGTTTTGGTGTGTTTCGTAGTGTTTGGGTGCACTTGGCAAAGTTTCGTTACTACATGAACCTCGTTGCAAAATAGGTTGAACCAGTGGAATTAATGCATAAGTTTGTGCCATGAAGTCGCATCAGAATTTTTCATAATGAATACACCCGATCCATCCCATTGGATCCTAAATGCATGTATTGGTGTGTTTTGTAGTGTTTGGGTGCATTTTGGATGGTTTCATTACTGCATGAAACTCGGTGCAAAAATGGCTGAGCTGGAGCAACTAATGCAAAAGGTCGTGCCACGAAGTCGCATCGGAATTTTTTGCAGCGAACCCCCCCGATCCACTCCATTGGACCCTAAACTCATGTTTTGGTGCGTTTTGTAGTTTTTGGGTGCATTTTGGATTGTTTCGTTACTGCACGAAACTCGATGCAAAGTGGGCTAAAATGGTAGAATTAATGCACAAGTTTGTGGCATGAAATCGCACTGGAAGTTTTCGCAACGAATGCACCCGATACACCCAATTGGACCGTAAACTCCTGTTTTGGTGTGTTTCATAGTGTTTGGGTGCATTTGGCAATCTTTCGTTACTACACGAAACTAGGTGCAAAATAGGTTGAACCGGTGCAATTAATGCACAAGTTTGTGCCATGAAGTCGCATCAGAATTTTACACAATGAATACACCCTATCCACCCCCATTGGACCCTAAATGCATGTATTGGTGCGTTTTGTAGTGTTTGGGTGCATTTTGGATGGTTTCATTACTGCATGAAACTCGGTGCAAAACGGGCTGAGCTGGAGCAATTAATGCAAAAGGTCGTGCCACGAAGTCGCATTGGAATTTTTTGCAGCAAACCCACCCGATCCACCCCATTGAACCCTAAACTCATGTTTTGGTTCATTTTGTTGTGTTTGGGTGCATTTTCGATTGTTTCCTTACTGCACGAAACTCGATTCAAAGTGGGCTGCAATGGTAGAATTAATGCACAAGTTCGTGGCATGAAGTCGCATTGGAATTTTTGGCAACGAACGCACCCGATCCAACCAATTGGACCCTAAACTCAAGTATTGGTGTGTTTCGTAGTGTTTGGGTGCATTTGGTAAAGTTTCGTTACTACATGAAACTCGGTGCAAAATAGGTTGAACCGGTGCAATTAATGCACAAGTTTGTGCCATGAAGTCGCATCTGAATTTTACACAATGAACACACCCGATCCACCCCCATTGGACCCTAAATGCATGTTTTGGTTCGTTTTGTAGTGTTTGGTTGCATTTTGGATTGTTTCGTTACTGCACGAAACTCGATGCAAAGTGGGCTGAAATGGTAGAATTAATGCACAAGTTAGTGGCATGAAATCGCATTTGAAGTTTTTGCAACGAATGCACCCGATACACCCAATTGGACCCTAAACTCCTGTTTTGGTGTGTTTCATAGTGTTTGGGTGCTTTTGTCAATGTTTCGTTACTGCACGAAACTTGGTGCAAAATGGGTTGAACTGGTGCAATCAATGCACAAGTTTGTGCCTTAAAGTCGCATCAGAATTTTTCGCAACGAATGCACTCAGTCCACCCCATTGGACCCTAAACTCATGTTTTGGAGCATTTTCTTAGTTTTGGGTGCATTTGGTAATGTTTCATTACTACACAAAACTCGATGCAAAATGAGTTGAACTGGTGCAATTAATGCACAAGTTTGTGCCATGAAGTCACATCGGAATTTTTCATAATTGACATACCCGATCCCCCTCATTGGAATCTTAACTCATGTATTGGTGTGTTTTGTAGTATTTGGGTGCATTTTGGATTGTTTCGTTACTGCATGAAACACGGTGCAAAACAGGCTGAACTGGAGCAATTAATGCAAAAGATCGTGCCACGAAGTCGCATCGGAATTTTTGGCAGCGAACAAACTCGATCCACCCATTGGACCGCAAACTCATGTTTTGGTGTGTTTTGTAGTGTTTGGGTGCATTTTGGATTCTTTCGTTAATGCACAAAACTCGATGCAAAGTTGGCTTAATGGTAGAATTAATGCACAAGTTCGTTGCATGATGTCGCATTGGAATTTTTCGCAATAAACGCACCCGATCCACCCAATTGGACCCTAAACTCATGTGTTTGGTGTGTTTCGTAGTGTTTGGGTGCACTTGGCAAAGTTTCGTTACTACATGAAACTCAGTGCAAAATAGGTTGAACCGGTGCAATTATTGCACAAGTTTGTGCCACGAAGTCGCATCGGAATTTTTCACAATGAACACACCCGATCCACCCCCATGGAACCCTAAACTCATGATTTGGTGCATTTGATAGTGTTTGGGTGCATTTTGGATTGTTTCGTTACTACACGAAAGTCGATGCAAAGCAGGCTGAAATGGTAGAATTAATGCACAAGTTTGTGCCGTAAAGTCGCATTGGAATTTTTCGCAATGAACACACCCAATGCACCCCATTGGACCCTAAACTCATGTTTTGGAACATTTCTTAGTTTTGGGTGCCTTTGGCAATGTTTCATTACTACACGAAACTCGGTGCAAAATGGGTTGAACTGGTGCAATTAATGGACAAGTTTGTGCTATGAAGTCGCATCGGAAAATTTTCGCAACGAACGCACCCGATCCACCCCATTGGACCCTAAACTCATGATTTGGTGCATTTCATAGTGTTTGGGTGCATTTTAGATTGATTCGTTACTGCACAAAAGTCGATGCAAAGCAGGCTGAAATGGTAGAATTAATGCACAAGTTCGTGCCATGAAGCAGCGTCAGAATTTTTCAAAACGAACAGATCGATCCACCCAATTGAACCCTAAACTCATGTTTCGGTGTGTTTCGTAGTGTTAAGGTGCATTTGGCAATGTTTCGTTAATAGACGAAACTCGTTGCAAAACGGGTTGAAATGGTGCAATTAATGCACAACATTGTGCTACGAAGTCGCATCGGAATTTTTCACAATTGACACACTCGATCCCCCTCATTGGAATATTAACTCATGTATTGGATCATTTTGTAGTATTTGGGTGCATTTTGGATTGTTTCGTTATTGCATGAAACTCGGTGCAAAACAGGCTGAACTGGAGCAATTAATGCAAAAGTTCGTGCCACGAAGTCGCATCGGAATTTCAGGCAGCGAACGAACCCGATCCACCCATTGGACCGTAAACTCATGTTTTGGTGCGTTTTGTAGTGTTTGGGTGCATTTTGGATTCTTTCGTTAATGCACGAAACTCGATGCAAAGTGGGCTGAAATGGTAGAATTAATGCACAAGTTCGTGGCATGAAGTCGCATTGGAATTTTTGGCAACGAACGCACCCGCTCCAACCAATTGGACCCTAAACTCATGTTTTGGTGTGTTTCGTAGTGTTTGGGTGCACTTGGCAAAGTTTCGTTACTACATGAACCTCGGTGTAAAATAGGTTGAACCAGTGCAATTAATGCATAAGTTTGTGCCATGAAGTCGCATCAGAATTTTTCATAATGAATACACCCGATCCATCCCATTGGACCCTAAATGCATGTATTGGTGTGTTTTGTAGTGTTTGGGTGCATTTTGGATGGTTTCATTACTGCATGAAACTCGGTGCAAAAATGGCTGAACTGGAGCAACTAATGCAAAAGGTCGTGCCACGAAGTCGCATCGGAATTTTTTGCAGCGAACCCCCCCGATCCACTCCATTGGACCCTAAACTCATGTTTTGGTGCGTTTTGTAGTTTTTGGGTGCATTTTGGATTGTTTCGTTACTGCACGAAACTCGATGCAAAGTGGGCTGAAATGGTAGAATTAATGCACAAGTTCGTGGCATGAAATCGCACTGGAAGTTTTCGCAACGAATGCACCCGATACACCCAATTGGACCCTAAACTCCTGTTTTGGTGTGTTTCATAGTGTTTGGGTGCATTTGGCAATCTTTCGTTACTACACGAAACTAGGTGCAAAATAGGTTGAACCGGTGCAATTAATGCACAAGTTTGTGCCATGAAGTCGCATCAGAATTTTACACAATGAATACACCCTATCCACCCCCATTGGACCCTAAATGCATGTATTGGTGCGTTTTGTAGTGTTTGGGTGCATTTTGGATGGTTTCATTACTGCATGAAACTCGGTGCAAAACGGGCTGAGCTGGAGCAATTAATGCAAAAGGTCGTGCCACGAAGTCGCATTGGAATTTTTTGCAGCAAACCCACCCAATCCACCCCATTGGACCCTAAACTCATGTTTTGGTTCGTTTTGTAGTGTTTGGGTGCATTTTCGATTGTTTCCTTACTGCACGAAACTCGATGCAAAGTGGGCTACAATGGTAGAATTAATGCACAAGTTCGTGGCATGAAGTCGCATTGGAATTTTTGGCAACGAACGCACCCGATCCAACCAATTGGACCCTAAACTCAAGTATTGGTGTGTTTCGTAGTGTTTGGGTGCATTTGGTAAAGTTTCGTTACTACATGAAACTCGGTGCAAAATAGGTTGAACCGGTGCAAGTAATGCACAAGTTTGTTCCATGAAGTCGCATCGGAATTTTACACAATGAACACACCCGATCCACCCCCATTGGACCCTAAATGCATGTACTGGTGCGTTTTGTAGTGTTTGGGTGCATTTTGGATGGTTTCATTACTGCATGAAACTCGGTGCAAAACGGGCTGAACTGGAGCAGTTAATGCAAAAGTTCGTGCCACGAAGTCGCATTGGAATTTTTTGCAGCGAACCCACCCGATGCACCCCATTGGACGCTAAACTCATGTTTTGGTGCGTTTTGTAGTTTTTGGGTGCATTTTGGATTATTTCGTTACTGCACGAAACTCGATGCAAAGTGGGCTGAAATGGTAGAATTAATGCACAAGTTCGTGGCATGAAATCGCATTAGAAGTTTTCGCTACGAATGCACCCAATACACCCAATTGGACCCTAAACTCCTGTTTTAGTGTGTTTCATAGTGTTTGGGTGCTTTTGTCAATGTTTCGTTACTGCACGAAACTTGGTGCAAAATGAGTTGAACTGGTGCAATCAATGCACAAGTTTGTGCCTTAAAGTCGCATCAGAATTTTTCGCAACGAATGCACCCAGTCCACCCCATTGGACCCTAAACTCATGTTTTGGAGCATTTTCTTAGTTTTGGGTGCATTTGGTAATGTTTCATTACTACACGAAACTCGATGCAAAATGAGTTGAACTGGTGCAATTAATGCACAAGTTTGTGCCATGAAGTCACATCGGATTTTTTCACAATTGACATACCCGATCCCCCTCATTGGAATCTTAACTCATGTATTGGTGTGTTTTGTAGTATTTGGGTGCATTTTGGATTGTTTCGTTACTGCATGAAACTCGGTGCAAAACAGGCTGAACTGGAGCAATTAATGCAAAAGATCGTGCCACGAAGTCGCATCGGAATTTTTGGCAGCGAACAAACTCGATCCACCCATTGGACCGCAAACTCATGTTTTGGTGTGTTTTGTAGTGTTTTGGTGCATTTTGGATTCTTTCGTTAATGCACAAAACTCGATGCAAAGTAGGCTGAAATGGTAGAATTAATGCACAAGTTCGTTGCATGATGTCGCATTGGAATTTTTCGCAATAAACACACCCGATCCACCCAATTGGACCCTAAACTCATGTGTTTGGTGTGTTTCGTAGTGTTTGGGTGCACTTGGCAAAGTTTCGTTACTACATGAAACTCAGTGCAAAATAGGTTGAACCGGTGGAATTATTGCACAAGTTTGTGCCACGAAGTCGCATCGGAATTTTTCACAATGAACACACCCGATCCACCCCATTGAACCCTAACTCATGATTTGGTGCATTTGATAGTGTTTGGGTGCATTTTGGATTGTTTCGTTACTGCACGAAAGTCGATGCAAAGCAGGCTGAAATGGTAGAATTAATGCACAAGTTTGTGCCGTAAAGTCGCATTGGAATTTTTCGCAATGAACACACCCAATGCACCCCATTGGACCCTAAACTCATGTTTTGGAACATTTCTTAGTTTTGGGTGCCTTTAGCAATGTTTCATTACTACACGAAACTCGGTGCAAAATGGGTTGAACTGGTGCAATTAATGGACAAGTTTGTGCTATGAAGTCGCATCGGAAAATTTTCGCAACGAACGCACCCGATCCACCCCATTGGACCCTAAACTCATGATTTGGTGCATTTTATAGTGTTTGGGTGCATTTTAGATTGATTCGTTACTGCACAAAAGTCGATACAAAGCGGGCTGAAATGGTAGAATTAATGCACAAGTTCGTGCCATGAAGCAGCGTCAGAATTTTTCAAAACGAACAGATCGATCCACCCAATTGAACCCTAAACTCATGTTTCGGTGTGTTTCGTGGTGTTAAGGTGCATTTGGCAATGTTTCATTAATAGACGAAACTCGGTGCAAAACGGGTTGAAATGGTGCAATTAATGCACAACGTTGTGCTACGAAGTCGCATCGGAATTTTTCACAATTGACACACTCGATCCCCCTCATTGGAATCTTAACTCATGTATTGGAGCGTTTTGTAGTATTTGGGTGCATTTTGGATTGTTTTGTTATTGCATGAAACTCGGTGCAAAACAGGCTGAACTGGATTAATTAATGCAAAAGTTCGTGCCACGAAGTCGCATCGGAATTTTTGGCAGCGAACGAACCCGATCCACCCATAGGACCGTAAACTCATGTTTTGGTGCGTTTTGTAGTGTTTGGGTGCATTTTGGATTCTTTCGTTAATGCACGAAACTCGATGCAAAGTGGGCTGAAATGGTAGAATTAATGCACAAGTTCGGGGCATGAAGTCGCATTGGAATTTTTGGCAATGAACGCACCCGCTCCAACCAATTGGACCCTAAACTCATGTTTTGGTGTGTTTCGTAGTGTTTGGGTGCACTTGGCAAAGTTTCGTTACTACATGAACCTCGGTGCAAAATAGGTTGAACTAGTGCAATTAATGCATAAGTTTGTGCCATGAAGTCGCATCAGAATTTTTCATAATGAATACACCCGATCCACCCCAATGGACCCTAAATGCATGTATTGATGTGTTTTGTAATGTTTGGGTGCATTTTAGATGGTTTCATTACTGCATGAAACTCGGTGCCAAAACGGCTGAACTGGAGCAATTAATGCAAAAGGTCGTGCCACGAAGTCGCATCGGAATTTTTTGCAGCGAACCCACCCGATCCACCCCATTGGACCCTAAACTCGTGTTTTGGTGCGTTTTGTAGTTTTTGGGTGCATTTTGGATTGTTTCGTTACTGCACAAAACTCGATGCAAACTGGGTTGAAATGGTAGAATTAATGCACAAGTTCGTGGCATGAAATCGCATTGGAAGTTTTCGCAACGAATGCACCCGATACAACCAATTGGACCCTAAACTCCTGTTTTGGTGTGTTTCATAGTGTTTGGGTGATTTGGCAATCTTTCGTTACTACACGAAACTAGGTGCAAAATAGGTTGAACCGGTGCAATTAATGCATAAGTTTGTGCCATGAAGTCGCATCGGAATTTTACACAATGAACACACCCGATCCACCCCCATTGGACCCTAAATGCATGTATTGGTGCGTTTTGTAGTGTTTGGGTGCATTTTGGATGGTTTCATTACTGCATGAAGCTCGGTGCAAAAACGGCTGAACTGGAGCAATTAATGCAAAAGGTCGTGCCACGAAGTCGCATCGGAATTTTTTGCAGCGAACCCCCCCGATCCACCCCATTGGACCCTAAACTCATGTTTTGGTGCGTTTTGTAGTTTTTGGGTGCATTTTGGATTGTTTCGTTATTGCACGAAACTCGATGCAAAGTGGGCTGAAATGGTAGAATTAATGCACAAGTTCGTGGCATGAAATCGCATATGAAGTTTTCGCAACGAATGCACCCAATACACCCAATTGGACCCTAAACTGCTGTTTTGGTGTGTTTCATAGTGTTTGGGTGCATTTGGCAATCTTTCGTTACTACACGAAACTAGGTGCAAAATAGGTTGAACCGGTGCAATTAATGCACAAGTTTGTGCCATGAAGTCGCATCAGAATTTTACACAATGAATACAACCTATCCACCCCCATTGGACCCTAAATGCATGTATTGGTGCGTTTTGTAGTGTTTGGGTGCATTTTGGATGGTTTCATTACTGCATGAAACTCGGTGCAAAACGGGCTGAGCTGGAGCAATTAATGCAAAAGGTCCTACCACGAAGTCGCATCGGAATTTTTTGCAGCAAACCCACCCGATCCACCCCAATGGACCCTAAACTCATGTTTTGGTTTGTTTTGTAGTGTTTGGGTGTATTTTGGATTGTTTCCTTACTGCACGAAACTCGATGCAAAGTGGGCTGCAATGGTAGAATTAATGCACAAGTTCGTGGCATGAAGTCGCATTGGAATTTTTGGCAACGAACGCACCCGATCCCACCAATTGGACCCTAAACTCAAGTATTGGTGTGTTTCGTAGTGTTTGGGTGCATTTGGTAAAGTTTCGTTACTACATGAAACTCGGTGCAAAATAGGTTGAACCGGTGCTCTTAATGCACAAGTTTGTGCCATGAAGTCGCATCGGAATTTTACACAATGAACACACCCGATCCACCCCCATTGGACCCTAAATGCATGTTTTGGTTCGTTTTGTAGTGTTTGGTTGCATTTTGGATTGTTTTGTTACTGCACGAAACTCGATGCAAAGTGGGCTGAAATGGTAGAATTTAATGCACAATTTCGTGGCATGAAATCGCATTGGAAGTTTTCGCAACGAATGCACCCGATACAACCAATTGGACCCTAAACTCCTGTTTTGGTGTGTTTCATAGTGTTTGGGTGATTTGGCAATCTTTCGTTACTACACGAAACTAGGTGCAAAATAGGTTGAACCGGTGCAATTAATGCATAAGTTTGTGCCATGAAGTCGCATCGGAATTTTACACAATGAACACACCCGATCCACCCCCATTGGACCCTAAATGCATGTATTGGTGCGTTTTGTAGTGTTTGGGTGCATTTTGGATGGTTTCATTACTGCATGAAGCTCGGTGCAAAAACGGCTGAACTGGAGCAATTAATGCAAAAGGTCGTGCCACGAAGTCGCATCGGAATTTTTTGCAGCGAACCCCCCCGATCCACCCCATTGGACCCTAAACTCATGTTTTGGTGCGTTTTGTAGTTTTTGGGTGCATTTTGGATTGTTTCGTTACTGCACGAAACTCGATGCAAAGTGGGCTGAAATGGTAGAATTAATGCACAAGTTCGTGGCATGAAATCGCATTGGAAGTTTTCGCAACGAGTGCACCCGATACACCCAATTGGACCCTAAACTCCTGTTTTGGTGTGTTTCATAGTGTTTGGGTGCATTTGGCAATCTTTCGTTACTACACGAAACTAGGTGCAAAATAGGTTGAACCAGTGCAATTAATTCACAAGTTTGTGCCATGAAGTCGCATCAGAATTTTACACAATGAATACACCCTATCCACCCCAATTGGACCCTAAATGCATGTATTGGTGCGTTTTGTAGTGTTTGGGTGCATTTTGGATAGTTTCATTACTGCATGAAATTCGGTGCAAAACGGGCTGAACTGGAGCAATTAATGCAAAAGTTTGTGCCACGAAGTCGCATCGGAATTTTTTGAAGTTAACCCACCCGATCCATCCCATTGGACCCTAAACTCATGTTTTGGTGCGTTTTGTAGTTTTTGGGTGCATTTTGGATTGTTCGTTACTGCACGAAACTCGATGCAAAGTGGGCTGAAATGGTAGAATTAATGCACAAGTTCGTGGCATGAAATCGTATTGCAAGTTTTCGCAACGAATGCACCCAATACACCCAATTGGACCCTAAACTCCTGTGTTTGGTGTGTTTCATAGTGTTTGGGTGCTTTTGCCAATGTTTCGTTACTACATGAAACTTGGTGCAAAATGGGTTGAACTGGTGCAATCAATGCACAAGTTTGTGCCATAAAGTCGCATCAGAATTTGTCGCAACGAATGCACCCAGTCCACCCCATTGAACCCTAAATTCATGTTTTGGAGCATTTCTTAGTTTTGGGTGAATTTGGTAATGTTTCATTACTACACGAAACTCGATGCAAAATGAGTTGAACTGGTGCAATTAATGCACAAGTTTGTGCCATGAATTCGCATCGGAATTTTTCACAATTGACATACCCGATCCCCCTCATTGGAATCTTAACTCATGTATTGGTGCGTTTTGTAGTATTTGGGTGCATTTTGGATTGTTTCGTTACTGCATGAAACTCGGTGCAAAACAGGCTGAACTGGAGCAATTAATGCAAAAGATCATGCCACGAAGTCGCATCGGAATTTTTGGCAGCGAACAAACTCGATCCACCCTTTGGACCATAAACTCATGTTTTGGTGTGTTTTGTAGTGTTTGGGTGCATTTTGGATTCTTTCGTTAATGCACAAAACTCGATGCAAAGTAGGCTGAAATGGTAGAATTAATGCACAAGTTCGTGGCATGATGTCGCATTGGAATTTTTCGCAATGAACGCACCCGATCCACCCAATTGGACCCTAAACTCATGTATTTGGTGTGTTTCGTAGTGTTTGGGTGCATTTGGCAAAGTTTCGTTACTACATGAAACTCGGTGCAAAATGGGTTGAACTGGTGCAATTAATGGACAAGTTTGTGCTATGAAGTCGCATCGGAAATTTTTCACAACGAACGCACCTGATCCACCCCATTGGACCCTAAACTCATGATTTGGTGCATTTCATAGTGTTTGGGTGCATTTTAGATTGATTCGTTACTGCACAAAAGTCGATGCAAAGCGGGCTGAAATGGTAGAATTAATGCACAAGATCGTGCCATGATGCAGCGTCAGAATTTTTCAAAACGAACGGATCCAATCCACCCAATTGAATCCTAAACTCATGTTTCGGTGTGTTTCGTAGTGTTAAGGTGCATTTGGCAATGTTTCGTTAATAGACGAAACTCGGTTGAAAACGGGTTGAAATAGTGCAATTAATGCACAAGTTTGTGCTATGAAGTCGCATCGGAATTTTTCACAATTGTTACACTCGATCCCCCTCATTAGAATCTTAACTCATGTATTGGTGCGTTTTGTAGTATTTGGGTGCATTTTGGATTGTTTCATTATTGCATGAAACTCGGCGCAAAACAGGCTGAACTGGAGCAATTAATGCAAAAGTTCGTGCCACGAAGTCGCATCCGAATTTTTGGTAGCGAACGAACCCGATCCACCCATTGGACCGTAAACTCATGTTTTGGTGTGTTTTGTAGTGTTTGGGTGCATTTTGAATTCTTTCGTGAATCACAAAATTCGATGCAAAGCGGGCTGAAATGGTAGAATTAATGCACAAGTTTGTGGCATGAAGTCGCATTGGAATTTTTCGCAACGAACGCACCCGATCCACCCAATTGGACCCTAAACTCATGTTTTGGTGTGTTTTGTAGTGTTTGGGTGCACTTGGCAAAGTTTCGTTACTACATGAAACTCGGTGCAAAATAGGTTGAACCGGTGCAATTAATGCACAAGTTTGTGCCATGAAGTTGCATCGGAATTTTTCACAATGAACACACCCGATCCACCCCATTGGACCCTTAATGCATGTATTGGTGCATTTTGTAGTGTTTGGGTGCATTTTGGATGGCTTCATTACTGCATGAAACTCGGTGCAAAACGGGCTGAACTGGAGCAATTAATGCAAAAGTTTGTGCCACGAAGTCGCATCGGAATTTTTTGAAGCGAACCCAGCCGTTCCACCCCATTGGACCCAAAACTCATGTTTTATTGCATTTTGTAGTGTTTGGGTGCATTTTGGATTGATTCGTTACTGCACAAAACTGTATGCAAAGTGGGCTGAAATGGTAGAATTCATGCACGAATTCGTGGCATGAAGTCGCATTGGAATTTTTCGCAACGAACTTACCCGATCCACCCAATTGGAACATAAACTCATGTTTTGGTGTGTTTCGTAGTGTTTGGGTGCACTTGGCAAAGTTTCGTTACTACATGAAACTTGGTGCAAAACGGGTTGAACTGGTGCAATTAATGCTCAAGTTCGTGCCATGAAGTCGCCATGGAATTTTTCGCAATGAACATACCCGATCCAACAAAGTGGACCCTAAACTCTTGTTTTGCTGCGTTTCGTAGCATTTTAGTGCATTTGGCAATGTTTCAATACTACACGGAACTCGGTGCAAAATGGGTTGAACTCGTGCAATTAATGCACAAGTTTTTGTAGTGAACCCACCCGATCGACCCCATTGGACCCTAAACTCATGTTATTTTTGCATTTTGTAGTGTTTGGGTGCATTTTGGATTGTTTCGGTACTGCACGAAACTGGATACAAAGTGGGCTGAAATGGTAGAATTAATGCACAAGTTCGTGGCATGAAATCGCATTGGAAGTTTTCGCAACGAATGCACCCAATACACCCAATTGAACCCTAAACTACTGTTTTTGTGTGTTTCATATTGTTTGGGTGCATTTGGCAATCTTTCGTTACTACACGAAACTCTGTGCAAAATAGGTTGAACCGGTTCAATTAATGCTCAAGTTCGTGCCATGAAGTCGCCTTGGAATTTTTCGCAATGAACACACCCGATCCAACAAAGTTGACCCTAAACTCTCATTTGCTACGTTTCGTAGCATTTCAGTGCATTTGGCAATGTTTCGATACTACACGGAACTCGGTACAAAATGGATTGAACTCGTGCAATTAATGCACAAGTTTTTGCCATGAAGTCGCATAAGAATTTTTCGCAACGAATGCACCCGATCCACCCCATTGGACCCTAAAGTCATGATTTAGTGCGTTTCGTAGTGTTTGGGTGCTTTTGTCAATGTTTCATTACTACATGAAACTTGGTGCAAAATGGGTTGAACTGGTGCAATCAATGCACAAGTTTGTGCCATAAAGTCGACTCGGAATTTTTCGCAACGAACGCACCCAATCCACCCCATTGGACCCTAAACTCATGTTTTGGAGCATTTCTTAGTTTTGGGTGCATTGGCAATGTTTCATTACTATACAAAACTCGGTGCAAAATGGGTTGAACTGGTGCAATTAATGGACAAGTTTGTGGTATGAAGTCGCATCAGAAATTTTTCGCAACGACCGCACCCGATCCACCCCATTGGACACTAAACTCATGATTTGGTGCATTTCATAGTGTTTGGGTGCATTTTGGATTGTTTCGTTACTACACGAAAGTCGATGCAAAACGGGCTGAAATGGTAGAATTAATGCACAAGTTCGTGCCATGAAGCCGCATCAGAATTTTTCAAAACGAACGCATCCGATCCACCCAATTGAACCCTAAACTCATGTTTCGATGTGTTTTGTAGTGTTAAGGTGCATATTGCAATGTTTCGTTAATAGGCAAAACTCGGTACAAAACGGGTTGAAATGGTGCAATTAATGCAGAAGTTTGTGCCATGAAGTCGCATCGGAATTTTTCACAATTGACACACCCGATCCCCCTCATTGGAATCTTAACTCATGTATTGGTGCGTTTTGTAATATTTGGGTGCATTTTGGATTGTTTCGTTACTACATGAAACTCGGTGCAAAACAGGCTGAACTGGAGCAATTAATGCAAAAGTTCGTGCCACGAAGTCGCATCGGAATTTTTGGCAGCGAACGAACCCGATCCACCCATTGGACCATAAACTCATGTTTTGGTGCGTTTTGTAGTGTTTGGGTGCATTTTGGATTCTTTCGTTAATGCACGAAACTCGATGCAAAGTGGGCTGAAATGGTAGAATTAGAGCAAAAGTTCGGGGTATGAAGTCGCATTGGAATTTTTGGCAATGAACGCACCCGATCCAACCAATTTGACCCTAAACTCATGTTTTGGTGTGTTTTGTTCTGTTTGGGTGCACTTGGCAAAGTTTCGTTATTACATGAAATTTGGTGCAAAATAGGTTGAACCGGTGCAATTAATGCATAAGATTGTGCCATGAAGTCGCATCGGAATTTTTCATAATGAATACACCCGATCCACCCCATTGGACCCTAAATGCATGTATTGGTGCGTTTTGTAGTGTTTGGGTGCATTTTGGATGGTTTCATTACTGCATGAAACTCGGTGCAAAACGGGCTCAGCTGGAGCAATTAATGCAAAAGGTCGTGCCACGAAGTCGCATCGGAATTTTTTGCAGCGAACCCACCCAATCACCCCATTGGACCCTAAACTCATGTTTTGGTGCGTTTTGTAGTGTTTGGGTGCATTTTGGATTGTTTCGTTACTGCACGAAACTCGATGCAAAGTGGGCTACAATTGTAGAATTAATGCACAAGTTCGTGGGATGAAGTCGCATTGGAATTTTTGGCAACGAACGCACCCGATCCAACCAATTGGACCCAAAACTCAAGTATTGGTGTGTTTCGTAGTGTTTGGGTGCACTTGTTTAAGTTTCGTTACTACATGAAACTCGGTGCAAAATAGGTTGAACTGGTGCAATTAATGCATAAGTTTGTGCCATGAAGTCGCATCGGAATTTTTCACAATGAAGAAACCCGATCCACCCCATTGGACCCTAAATGCATGTATTGGTGCATTTTGTAGTGTGTGGGTTCATTTTGGATGGTTTCATTACTACATGAAACTCAGTGCGAAACAGGCTGAACTGGAGCAATTAATGCAAAAGGTCGTGCCACGAAGTCGCATCGGAATTTTTTGCAGCGAACCCACCCGTTCCACCCCATTGGACCCTAAACTCATATTTTGGTGTGTTTTGTAGTTTTTGGGTGCATTTTGGATTGTTTCGTCACTGCTCGAAACTCGATGCAAACTGGGCTGAAATGGTAGAATTAATGCACAAGGTCGTGGCATGAAATCGCATTGGAAGTTTTCGCAACGAATGCACCCGATACACCCAATTGGACCCTAAACTCCTGTTTTGGTGTGTTTCATAGTGTTTGGGTGCATTTGGCAATCTTTCGTTACTACACGAAACTAGGTGCAAAATAGGTTGAACCGGTGCAATTAATGCACAAGTTTGTGCCATGAAGTCGCATCGGAATTTTTCACAATGAACACACCCGATCCACCCCCATTGGACCCTAAATGCATGTATTGGTGCATTTTGTAGTGTTTGGGTACATTTTGGATGGTTTCATTATTGCATGAAACTCGGTGCAAAACGGGCTGAACTGGAGCAATTAATGCAAAAGTTCGTGCCACGAAGTCGCATCGGAATTATTTGCAGCGAACCCACCCGATCCACCCCATTGGACCCTAAACTCATGTTTTGGTGCATTTTGTAGTTTTTGGGTGCATTTTGGATTGTTTCGTTACTGCACGAAACTCGATGCAAAGTGGGCGGAAATGGTAGAATTAATGCACAACTTCGTGGCATGAAATCGCATTGGAAGTTTTCGCAACGAATGCACCCAATTGGACCCTAAACTCCTATTTTGGTGTGTTTCATAGTGTTTGGGTGCTTTTGTCAATGTTTCGTTACTACACGAAACTTGGTGCAATCAATGCACAAGTTTGTGCTTTAAAGTCGCATCAGAATTTTTCGCAACGAATGCACCCAGTCTACCCCATTGGACCCTAAACTCATGTTTTAGAGCATTTCTTAGTTTTGGGTGCATTTGGTAATGTTTCATTACTACACGAAACTCGATGCAAAATGAGTTGAACTGGTGCAATTAATGCACAAGTTTGTGCCAGGAAGTCACATTGGAATTTTTCACAATTGACATACCCGATCCCCCTCATTGGAATCTTAACTCATGTATTGGTGTGTTTTGTAGTATTTGGGTGCATTTTGGATTGTTTCGTTACTACATGAAACTCGGTGCAAAACAGGCTGAACTAGAGCAATTAATGCAAAAGTTCGTGCCACGAAGTCGCATCGGAATTTTTGGCAGCGAACAAACCCGATCCACACATTGGACCATAAACTCATGTTTTGGTGTGTTTTGTAGTGTTTGGGTGCATTTTGGATTCTTTCGTTAATGCACAAAACTCGATGCAAAGTAGGCTGAAATGGTAGAATTAATGCACAAGTTCGTGGCATGATGTCGCATTGGAATATTTCGCAATGAACGCACCCAATCCACCCAATTGGACCCTAAACTCATCTGTTTGGTGTGTTTCGTAGTGTTTGGGTGCACTTAGCAAAGTTTCGTTACTACATGAAATTCGGTGCAAAATAGGTTGAACCGGTGCAATTAGTGCATAAGTTTGTGCCATGAAGTCGCATCAGAATTTTTCATAATGAATACACCCGATCCACCCCATTGGACACTAAATGCATGTATTGGTGCGTTTTGTAGTGTTTGGGTGCATTTTGGATGGTTTCATTACTGCATGAAACTCGGTGCGAAACGGGCTCAGCTAGAGCAATTAATGCAAAAGGTCGTGCCACGAAGTCGCATCGGAATTTTTTGCAGCGAACCCACCCAATCCACCCCATTGGACCCTAAACTCATGTTTTGGTGCGTTTTGTAGAGTTTGGGTGCATTTTGGATTATTTCGTTACTGCACGAAACTCGATGCAAAGTGGGCTGCAATGGTAGAATTAATGCACAAGTTCGTGGCATGAAGTCGCATTGGAATTTTTGGCAATGAACGCACCCGATCCAACCAATTGGACCCTAAACTCAAGTATTGGTGTGTTTCGTAGTGTTTGGGTGCACTTGGTAAAGTTTTTCCTTACTACATGAAACTCGGTGCAAAATAGGTTGAACCGGTGCAATTAATGCATAAGTTTGTGCCATGAAGTCGCATCGGAATTTTTCACAATGAAGAAACCCGATCCACCCCATTGGACCCTAAATGCATGTATTGGTGCGTTTTGTAGTGTGTGGGTCCATTTTGGATGGTTTCATTACTACATGAAACTCGATGCAAAACGGGCTGAACTGGAGCAATTAATGCAAAAGGTCATGCCACGAAGTCGCATCGGAATTTTTTGCAGCGAACCCACCCGATCCACCCCATTGGACCCTAAACTCATGTTTTGGTGCGTTTTGTAGTTTTTGGATGCATTTTGGATTGTTTCATTACTGCACAAAACTCGATGCAAACTGGGTTGAAATGGTAGAATTAATGCACAAGTTCGTGGCATGAAATCGCATTGGAAGTTTTCGCAACGAATGCACCCGATACACCCAATTGGACCCTAAACTCCTATTTTGGTGTGTTTCATTGTGTTTGAGTGCATTTGGCAATCTTTCGTTACTACATGAAACTAGGTGCAAAATAGGTTGAACTGGTGCAATTAATGCACAAGTTTGTGCCATGAAGTCGCATCGGAATTTTACACAATCAACACACCCGATCCACCCCCATATTACCCTAAATGCATGTATTGGTGCGTTTTGTAGTGTTTGGGTGCATTTTGGATGGTTTCATTACTGCAAGAAACTCGGTGCAAAACGGACTCAGCTGGAACAATTAAGGCAAAAGGTCGTGCCACGAAGTCGCATCGGAATTTTTTGCAGCGAACCCACCCAATCACCCCATTGGACCCTAAACTCATGTTTTGGTGCGTTTTGTAGTGTTTGGGTGCATTTTGGATTGTTTCGTTACTGCACGAAACTCGATGCAAAGTGGGCTACACTTGTAGAATTAATGCACAAGTTCTTGGCATGAAGTCGCATTGGAATTTTTGGCAACGAACGCACCCGATCCAACCAATTGGACCCTAAACTCAAGTATTGGTGTGTTTCGTAGTGTTTGGGTGCACTTGTTTAAGTTTCGTTACTACATGAAACTCGGTGCAAAATAGGTTGAACTGGTGCAATTAATGCATAAGTTTGTGCCATGAAGTCGCATTGGAATTTTTCACAATGAAGAAACCCGATCCACCCCATTGGACCCTAAATGCATGTATTGGTGCGTTTTGTAGTGTGTGGGTCCATTTTGGATGGTTTCATTACTACATGAAACTCAGTGCAAAACAGGTGAACTGGAGCAATTAATGCAAAAGGTCGTGCCAAGAAGTCGCATCGGAATTTTTTGCAGCGAACCCACCCGTTCCACCCCATTGGACCCTAAACTCATATTTTGGTGCGTTTTGTAGTTTTTGGGTGCATTTTGGATTGTTTCGTTACTGCTCGAAACTCGATGCAAACTGGGCTGAAATGGTAGAATTAATGCACAAGGTCGTGGCATGAAATCGCATTGGAAGTTTTCGCAACGAATGCACCCGATACACCCAATTGGACCCTAAACTCCTGTTTTGGTGTATTTCATAGTGTTTGGGTGCATTTGGCAATCTTTCGTTACTACACGAAACTAGGTGCAAAATAGGTTGAACCGGTGCAATTAATGCACAAGTTTGTGCCATGAAGTCGCATCGGAATTTTACACAATGAACACACCCGATCCACCCCCATTGGACCCTAAAGGCATGTATTGGTGCGTTTTGTAGTGTTTGGGTACATTTTGGATGGTTTCATTATTGCATGAAACTCGGTGCAAAACGGGGTGAACTGGAGCAATTAATGCAAAAGTTCGTGCCACGAAGTCGCATCGGAATTATTTGCAGCGAACACACCCGATCCACCCCATTGGACCCTAAACTCATGTTTTGGTGCGTTTTGTAGTTTTTGGGTGGATTTTGGATTGTTTCGTTACTGCACGAAACTCGATGCAAAGTGGGCGAAAATGGTAGAATTAATGCACAACTTCGTGGCATGAAATCGCATTGGAAGTTTTCGCAACGAATGCACCCAATTGGACCCTAAACTCCTATTTTGGTGTGTTTCATAGTGTTTGGGTGCTTTTGTTAATGTTTCGTTACTACACGAAACTTGGTGCAAAATGGGTTGAACTAGTGCAATCAATGCACAAGTTTGTGCTTTAAAGTCGCATCAGAATTTTTCGCAACGAATGCACCCAGTCTACCCCATTGGACCCTAAACTCATGTTTTAGAGCATTTCTTAGTTTTGGGTGCATTGGTAATGTTTCATTACTACACGAAACTCGATGCAAAATGAGTTGAACTGGTGCAATTAATGCACAAGTTTGTGCCAGGAAGTCACATTGGAATTTTTCACAATTGACATACCCGATCCCCCTCATTGGAATCTTAACTCATGTATTGGTGTGTTTTGTAGTATTTGGGTGCATTTTGGATTGTTTCGTTACTGCATGAAACTCGGTGCAAAACAGGCTGAACTAGAGCAATTAATGCAAAAGTTCGTGCCACGAAGTCGCATCGGAATTTTTGGCAGCGAACAAACCCGATCCACCCATTGGACCATAAACTCATGTTTTGGTGTGTTTTGTAGTGTTTGGGTGCATTTTGGATTCTTTTGTTAATGCACGAAACTCGATGCAAAGTAGGCTGAAATGGTAGAATTAATGCACAAGTTCGTGGCATGATGTCGCATTGGAATATTTCGCAATGAACGCACCCAATCCACCCAATTGGACCCTAAACTCATCTGTTTGGTGTGTTTCGTAGTGTTTGGGTGCACTTGGCAAAGTTTCGTTACTACATGAAATTCGGTGCAAAATAGGTTGAACCGGTGCAATTAGTGCATAAGTTTGTGCCATGAAGTCGCATCAGAATTTTTCATAATGAATACACCCGATCCACCCCATTGGACACTAAATGCATGTATTGGTGCGTTTTGTAGTGTTTGGGTGCATTTTGGATGGTTTCATTACTGCATGAAACTCGGTGCGAAACGGGCTCAGCTAGAGCAATTAATGCAAAAGGTCGTGCCACGAAGTCGCATCGGAATTTTTTGCAGCGAACCCACCCAATCCACCCCATTGGACCCTAAACTCATGTTTTGGTGCGTTTTGTAGAGTTTGGGTGCATTTTGGATTATTTCGTTACTGCACGAAACTCGATGCAAAGTGGGCTGCAATGGTAGAATTAATGCACAAGTTCGTGGCATGAAGTCGCATTGGAATTTTTGGCAATGAACGCACCCGATCCAACCAATTGGACCCAAAACTCAAGTATTGGTGTGTTTCGTAGTGTTTGGGTGCACTTGGTAAAGTTTTTCCTTACTACATGAAACTCGGTGCAAAATAGGTTGAACCGGTGCAATTAATGCATAAGTTTGTGCCATGAAGTCGCATCGGAATTTTTCACAATGAAGAAACCCGATCCACCCCATTGGACCCTAAATGCATGTATTGGTGCGTTTTGTAGTGTGTGGGTCCATTTTGGATGGTTTCATTACTACATGAAACTCAGTGCAAAACAGGCTGAACTGGAGCAATTAATGCAAAAGGTCGTGCCACGAAGTCGCATCGGAATTTTTTGCAGCGAACCCACCCGTTCCACCCCATTGGACCCTAAACTCATATTTTGGTGCGTTTTGTAGTTTTTGGGTGCATTTTGGATTGTTTCGTTACTGCTCGAAACTCGATGCAAACTGGGCTGAAATGGTAGAATTAATGCACAAGGTCGTGGCATGAAATCGCATTGGAAGTTTTCGCAACGAATGCACCCGATACACCCAATTGGACCCTAAACTCCTGTTTTGGTGTGTTTCATAGTGTTTGGGTGCATTTGGCAATCTTTCGTTACTACACGAAACTAGGTGCAAAATAGGTTGAACCGGTGCAATTAATGCACAAGTTTGTGCCATGAAGTCGCATCGGAATTTTACACAATGAACACACCCGATCCACCCCCATTGGACCCTAAATGCATGTATTGGTGCGTTTTGTAGTGTTTGGGTACATTTTGGATGGTTTCATTATTGCATGAAACTCGGTGCAAAACGGGCTGAACTGGAGCAATTAATGCAAAAGTTCGTGCCACGAAGTCGCATCGGAATTATTTGCAGCGAACACACCCGATCCACCCCATTGGACCCTAAACTCATGTTTTGGTGCGTTTTGTAGTTTTTGGGTGGATTTTGGATTGTTTCGTTACTGCACGAAACTCGATGCAAAGTGGGCGAAAATGGTAGAATTAATGCACAACTTCGTGGCATGAAATCGCATTGGAAGTTTTCGCAACGAATGCACCCAATTGGACCCTAAACTCCTATTTTGGTGTGTTTCATAGTGTTTGGGTGCTTTTGTTAATGTTTCGTTACTACACGAAACTTGGTGCAAAATGGGTTGAACTAGTGCAATCAATGCACAAGTTTGTGCTTTAAAGTCGCATCAGAATTTTTCGCAACGAATGCACCCAGTCTACCCCATTGGACCCTAAACTCATGTTTTAGAGCATTTCTTAGTTTTGGGTGCATTGGTAATGTTTCATTACTACACGAAACTCGATGCAAAATGAGTTGAACTGGTGCAATTAATGCACAAGTTTGTGCCAGGAAGTCACATTGGAATTTTTCACAATTGACATACCCGATCCCCCTCATTGGAATCTTAACTCATGTATTGGTGTGTTTTGTAGTATTTGGGTGCATTTTGGATTGTTTCGTTACTGCATGAAACTCGGTGCAAAACAGGCTGAACTAGAGCAATTAATGCAAAAGTTCGTGCCACGAAGTCGCATCGGAATTTTTGGCAGCGAACAAACCCGATCCACCCATTGGACCATAAACTCATGTTTTGGTGTGTTTTGTAGTGTTTGGGTGCATTTTGGATTCTTTTGTTAATGCACGAAACTCGATGCAAAGTAGGCTGAAATGGTAGAATTAATGCACAAGTTCGTGGCATGATGTCGCATTGGAATATTTCGCAATGAACGCACCCAATCCACCCAATTGGACCCTAAACTCATCTGTTTGGTGTGTTTCGTAGTGTTTGGGTGCACTTGGCAAAGTTTCGTTACTACATGAAATTCGGTGCAAAATAGGTTGAACCGGTGCAATTAGTGCATAAGTTTGTGCCATGAAGTCGCATCAGAATTTTTCATAATGAATACACCCGATCCACCCCATTGGACACTAAATGCATGTATTGGTGCGTTTTGTAGTGTTTGGGTGCATTTTGGATGGTTTCATTACTGCATGAAACTCGGTGCGAAACGGGCTCAGCTAGAGCAATTAATGCAAAAGGTCGTGCCACGAAGTCGCATCGGAATTTTTTGCAGCGAACCCACCCAATCCACCCCATTGGACCCTAAACTCATGTTTTGGTGCGTTTTGTAGAGTTTGGGTGCATTTTGGATTATTTCGTTACTGCACGAAACTCGATGCAAAGTGGGCTGCAATGGTAGAATTAATGCACAAGTTCGTGGCATGAAGTCGCATTGGAATTTTTGGCAATGAACGCACCCGATCCAACCAATTGGACCCAAAACTCAAGTATTGGTGTGTTTCGTAGTGTTTGGGTGCACTTGGTAAAGTTTTTCCTTACTACATGAAACTCGGTGCAAAATAGGTTGAACCGGTGCAATTAATGCATAAGTTTGTGCCATGAAGTCGCATCGGAATTTTTCACAATGAAGAAACCCGATCCACCCCATTGGACCCTAAATGCATGTATTGGTGCGTTTTGTAGTGTGTGGGTCCATTTTGGATGGTTTCATTACTACATGAAACTCAGTGCAAAACAGGCTGAACTGGAGCAATTAATGCAAAAGGTCGTGCCACGAAGTCGCATCGGAATTTTTTGCAGCGAACCCACCCGTTCCACCCCATTGGACCCTAAACTCATATTTTGGTGCGTTTTGTAGTTTTTGGGTGCATTTTGGATTGTTTCGTTACTGCTCGAAACTCGATGCAAACTGGGCTGAAATGGTAGAATTAATGCACAAGGTCGTGGCATGAAATCGCATTGGAAGTTTTCGCAACGAATGCACCCGATACACCCAATTGGACCCTAAACTCCTGTTTTGGTGTGTTTCATAGTGTTTGGGTGCATTTGGCAATCTTTCGTTACTACACGAAACTAGGTGCAAAATAGGTTGAACCGGTGCAATTAATGCACAAGTTTGTGCCATGAAGTCGCATCGGAATTTTACACAATGAACACACCCGATCCACCCCCATTGGACCCTAAATGCATGTATTGGTGCGTTTTGTAGTGTTTGGGTACATTTTGGATGGTTTCATTATTGCATGAAACTCGGTGCAAAACGGGCTGAACTGGAGCAATTAATGCAAAAGTTCGTGCCACGAAGTCGCATCGGAATTATTTGCAGCGAACACACCCGATCCACCCCATTGGACCCTAAACTCATGTTTTGGTGCGTTTTGTAGTTTTTGGGTGGATTTTGGATTGTTTCGTTACTGCACGAAACTCGATGCAAAGTGGGCGAAAATGGTAGAATTAATGCACAACTTCGTGGCATGAAATCGCATTGGAAGTTTTCGCAACGAATGCACCCAATTGGACCCTAAACTCCTATTTTGGTGTGTTTCATAGTGTTTGGGTGCTTTTGTTAATGTTTTGTTACTACACAAAACTTGGTGCAAAATGGGTTGAACTAGTGCAATCAATGCACAAGTTTGTGCTTTAAAGTCGCATCAGAATTTTTCGCAACGAATGCACCCAGTCTACCCCATTGGACCCTAAACTCATGTTTTAGAGCATTTCTTAGTTTTGGGTGCATTGGTAATGTTTCATTACTACACGAAACTCGATGCAAAATGAGTTGAACTGGTGCAATTAATGCACAAGTTTGTGCCAGGAAGTCACATTGGAATTTTTCACAATTGACATACCCGATCCCCCTCATTGGA
Organism: Panicum virgatum; assembly: GCF_016808335.1. Classification (NCBI taxonomy): domain Eukaryota; kingdom Viridiplantae; phylum Streptophyta; class Magnoliopsida; order Poales; family Poaceae; genus Panicum; species Panicum virgatum. Next base: position 35,181,596 of record NC_053148.1, on the reverse strand, counting down.
ATCTTAACTCATGTATTGGTGTGTTTTGTAGTATTTGGGTGCATTTTAGATTGTTTCGTTACTGCATGAAACTCGGTGCAAAACAGGCTGAACTAGAGCAATTAATGCAAAAGTTCGTGCCACGAAGTCGCATCGGAATTTTTGGCAGCGAACAAACCCGATCCACCCATTGGACCATAAACTCATGTTTTGGTGTGTTTGGGTGCATTTTGGATTCTTTCGTTAATGCACGAAACTCGATGCAAAGTAGGCTGAAAAGGTAGAATTAATGCACAAGTTCGTGGCATGATGTCGCATTGGAATATTTCGCAATGAACGCACCCAATCCACCCAATTGGACCCTAAACTCATCTGTTTGGTGTGTTTCGTAGTGTTTGGGTGCACTTGGCAAAGTTTCGTTACTACATGAAATTCGGTGCAAAATAGGTTGAACCGGTGCAATTAGTGCATAAGTTTGTGCCATGAAGTCGCATCAGAATTTTTCATAATGAATACACCCGATCCACCCCATTGGACACTAAATGCATGTATTGGTGCGTTTTGTAGTGTTTGGGTGCATTTTGGATGGTTTCATTACTGCATGAAACTCGGTGCGAAACGGGCTCAGCTAGAGCAATTAATGCAAAAGGTCGTGCCACGAAGTCGCATCGGAATTTTTTGCAGCGAACCCACCCAATCCACCCCATTGGACCCTAAACTCATGTTTTGGTGCGTTTTGTAGAGTTTGGGTGCATTTTGGATTATTTCGTTACTGCACGAAACTCGATGCAAAGTGGGCTGCAATGGTAGAATTAATGCACAAGTTCGTGGCATGAAGTCGCATTGGAATTTTTGGCAAAGAACGCACCCGATCCAACCAATTGGACCCTAAACTCAAGTATTGGTGTGTTTCGTAGTGTTTGGGTGCACTTGGTAAAGTTTCTTTACTACATGAAACTCGGTGCAAAATAGGTTGAACCGGTGCAATTAATGCATAAGTTTGTGCCATGAAGTCGCATCGGAATTTTTCACAATGAAGAAACCCGATCCACCCCATTGGACCCTAAATGCATGTATTGGTGCGTTTTGTAGTGTGTGGGTCCATTTTGGATGGTTTCATTACTACATGAAACTCGATGCAAAACGGGCTGAACTGGAGCAATTAATGCAAAAGGTCGTGCCACGAAGTCGCATCGGAATTTTTTGCAGCGAACCCACCCGATCCACCCCATTGGACCCTAAACTCATGTTTTGGTGCGTTTTGTAGTTTTTGGGTGCATTTTGGATTGTTTCGTTACTGCACAAAACTCGATGCAAACTGGGTTGAAATGGTAGAATTAATGCACAAGTTCGTGGCATGAAATCGCATTGGAAGTTTTCGCAACGAATGCACCCGATACACCCAATTGGACCCTAAACTCCTATTTTGGTGTGTTTAATAGTGTTTGAGTGCATTTGGCAATCTTTCGTTACTACACGAAACTAGGTGCAAAATAGGTTGAACCGGTGCAATTAATGCATAAGTTTGTGCCATGAAGTCGCATCGGAATTTTACACAATCAACACACCCGATCCACCCCCATATTACCCTAAATGCCTGTATTGGTGCGTTTTGTAGTGTTTGGGTGCATTTTGGATGGTTTCATTACTGCATGAAACTCGGTGCAAAACGGGCTCAGCTGGAGCAATTAATGCAAAAGGTCGTGCCACGAAGTCGCATCAGAATTTTTGGCAGCGAACCCACCCAATCACCCCATTGGACCCTAAACTCATGTTTTGGTGCGTTTTGTAGTGTTTGGGTGCATTTTGGATTGTTTCGTTACGGCACAAAACTCGATGCAAAGTGGGCTACACTTGTAGAATTAATGCACAAGTTCGTGGCATGAAGTCGCATTGGAATTTTTGGCAACGAACGCACCAGATCCAACCAATTGGACCCTAAACTCAAGTATTGGTGTGCTTCGTAGTGTTTGGGTGCACTTGTTTAAGTTTCATTACGACATGAAACTCGGTGCAAAATAGGTTGAACTGGTGCAATTAATGCATAAGTTTGTGCCATGAAGTCGCATCGGAATTTTTCACAATGAAGAAACCCGATCCACCCCATTGGACCCTAAATGCATGTATTGGTGCATTTTGTAGTGTGTGGGTCCATTTTGGATGGTTTCATTACTACATGAAACTCAGTGCAAAACAGGCTGAACTGGAGCAATTAATGCAAAAGGTCGTGCCACGAAGTCGCATCGGAATTTTTTGCAGCGAACCAACCCGTTCCACCCCATTGGACCCTAAACTCATATTTTGGTGCGTTTTGTAGATTTTGGGTGCATTTTGGATTGTTTCGTTACTGCTCGAAACTCGATGCAAACTGGGCTGAAATGGTAGAATTAATGCACAAGGTCGTGGCATGAAATCGCATTGGAAGTTTTCGCAACGAATGCACCCGATACACCCAATTGGACCCTAAACTCCTGTTTTGGTGTGTTTCATAGTGTTTGGGTGCATTTGGCAATCTTTCGTTACTACACGAAACTAGGTGCAAAATAGGTTGAACCGGTGCAATTAATGCACAAGTTTGTGCCATGAAGTAGCATCGGAATTTGACACAATGAACACACCCGATCCACCCCCATAGGACCCTAAATGCATGTAGTGGTGCGTTTTGTAGTGTTTGGGTACATTTTGGATGGTTTCATTATTGCATGAAACTCCGTGCAAAACGGGCTGAACTGGAGCAATTAATGCAAAAGTTCGTGCCACGAAGTCGCATCGGAATTATTTGCAGCGAACCCACCCGATCCACCCCATTGGACCCTAAACTCATGTTTTGGTGCGTTTTGTAGTTTTTGGGTGCATTTTGGATTGTTTCGTTACTGCACGAAACTCGATGCAAAGTGGGCGGAAATGGTAGAATTAATGCACAACTTCGTGGCATGAAATCGCATTGGAAGTTTTCGCAACGAATGCACCCAATTGGACCCTAAACTCCTATTTTGGTGTGTTTCATAGTGTTTGGGTGCTTTTGTCAATGTTTCGTTACTACACGAAACTTGGTGCAATCAATGCACAAGTTTGTGCTTTAAAGTCGCATCAGAATTTTTCGCAACGAATGCACCCAGTCTACCCCATTGGACCCTAAACTCATGTTTTAGAGCATTTCTTAGTTTTGGGTGCATTTGGTAATGTTTCATTACTACACGAAACTCGATGCAAAATGAGTTGAACTGGTGCAATTAATGCACAAGTTTGTGCCAGGAAGTCACATTGGAATTTTTCACAATTGACATACCCGATCCCCCTCATTGGAATCTTAACTCATGTATTGGTGTGTTTTGTAGTATTTGGGTGCATTTTGGATTGTTTCGTTACTGCATGAAACTCGGTGCAAAACAGGCTGAACTAGAGCAATTAATGCAAAAGTTCGTGCCACGAAGTCGCATCGGAATTTTTGGCAGCGAACAAACCCGATCCACCCATTGGACCATAAACTCATGTTTTGGTGTGTTTTGTAGTGTTTGGGTGCATTTTGGATTCTTTCGTTAATGCACGAAACTCGATGCAAAGTAGGCTGAAATGGTAGAATTAATGCACAAGTTCGTGGCATGATGTCGCATTGGAATATTTCGCAATGAACGCACCCAATCCACCCAATTGGACCCTAAACTCATCTGTTTGGTGTGTTTCGTAGTGTTTGGGTGCACTTGGCAAAGTTTCGTTACTACATGAAATTCGGTGCAAAATAGGTTGAACCGGTGCAATTAGTGCATAAGTTTGTGCCATGAAGTCGCATCAGAATTTTTCATAATGAATACACCCGATCCACCCCATTGGACACTAAATGCATGTATTGGTGCGTTTTGTAGTGTTTGGGTGCATTTTGGATGGTTTCATTACTGCATGAAACTCGGTGCGAAACGGGCTCAGCTAGAGCAATTAATGCAAAAGGTCGTGCCACGAAGTCGCATCGGAATTTTTTGCAGCGAACCCACCCAATCCACCCCATTGGACCCTAAACTCATGTTTTGGTGCGTTTTGTAGAGTTTGGGTGCATTTTGGATTATTTCGTTACTGCACGAAACTTGATGCAAAGTGGGCTGCAATGGTAGAATTAATGCACAAGTTCGTGGCATGAAGTCGCATTGGAATTTTTGGCAATGAACGCACCCGATCCAACCAATTGGACCCTAAACTCAAGTATTGGTGTGTTTCGTAGTGTTTGGGTGCGCTTGGTAAAGTTTCTTTACTACATGAAACTCGGTGCAAAATAGGTTGAACTGGTGCAATTAATGCATAAGTTTGTGCCATGAAGTCGCATCGGAATTTTTCAAAATGAAGAAACCCGATCCACCCCATTGGACCCTAAATGCAAGTATTGTTGCGTTTTGTAGTGTGTGGGTCCATTTTGGATGGTTTCATTACTACATGAAACTCAAAGCAAAACGGGCTGAACTAGAGCAATTAATGCAAAAGGTCGTGCCACGAAGTCGCATCGGAATTTTTTGCAGCGAACCCACCCGATCCACCCCATTGGACCCTAAACTCATGTTTTGGTGCGTTTTGTAGTTTTTGGGTGCATTTTGGATTGTTTCGTTACTGCACAAGTCTCGATGCAAACTGGGTTGAAATGGTAGAATTAATGCACAAGTTTGTGGCATGAAATCGCATTGGAAGTTTTCGCAACGAATGCACCCGATACACCCAATTGGACCCTAAACTCCTATTTTGGTGTGTTTCATAGTGTTGAGTGCATTTGGCAATCTTTCGTTACTACACGAAACTAGGTGCAAAATAGGTTGAACCGGTGCAACTAATGCACAAGTTTGTGCCATGAAGTCGCATCGGAATTTTACACAATCAACACACCCGATCCACCCCCATATTACCCTAAATGCATGTATTGGTGCGTTTTGTAGTGTTTGGGTGCATTTTGGATGGTTTCATTACTGCATGAAACTCGGTGCAAAACGGGCTGAACTGGAGCAATTAATGCAAAAGTTCGTGCCACGAAGTCGCGTCGGAATTTTTTGCAGCGAACCCACCCGATCCACCCCATTGGACCCTAAACTCATGTTTTGGTGCATTTTGTAGTTTTTGGGTGCATTTTGGATTGTTTCGTTACTGCACGAAACTCGATGCAAAGTGGGCTGAAATTGTAGAATTAGTGCACAAGTTCGTGGCATGAAATCGCATTGGAAGTTTTCGCAACGAATGCACCCAATACACCCAATTGGAACCTAAACTCCTGTTTTGGTGTGTTTCATAGTGTTTGGGTGCTTTTGTCAATGTTTCGTTACTACACAAAACTTGGTGCAAAATGGGTTGAACTGGTGCAATCAATGCACAAGTTTGTGCCTTAAAGTCGCATCAGAATTTTTCGCAACGAATGCACCCAGTCCACCTCATTGGACCCTAAACTCATGTTTTGGAGCATTTCTTAGTTTTGGGTGCATTTGGTAATGTTTCATTACTACACGAAACTCGATGCAAAATGAGTTGAACTGGTGCAATTAATGCACAAGTTTTTGCCATGAAGTCACATCGGAAATTTTCACAATTGACATACCCGATCCCCCTCATTGGAATCTTAACTCATGTATTGCTGTGTTTTGTAGTATTTAGGTTCATTTTGGATTGTTTCGTTACTGCATGAAACTCGGTGCAAAACAGGCTGAACTGGAGCAATTAATGCAAAAGTTCGTGCCACGAAGTCGCTTTGGAATTTTTGGCAGCGAACAAACCTGATCCACCTATTGGACCATAAACTCATGTTTTGGTGTGTTTTGTAGTGTTTGGGTGCATTATGGATTCTTTCGTTAATGCATGAAACTCGATGCAAAGTAGGCTGAAATGGTAGAATTAATGCACAAGTTCGTAGCATGATGTCGCATTGGAATTTTTCGCAATGAACGCACCCGATCCACCCAATTGGACCCTAAACTCTTGTGTTTGGTGTGTTTCGTAGTGTTTGGGTGCACTTGGCAAAGTTTCGTTACTATATGAAACTCGGTGCAAAAAAGGTTTAAACGGTGCAATTAATGCACAAGTTTTGGCCACGAAGTCGCATCGGAATTTTTCACAATGAACACACCAGATCCACCCCATTGAACCCTAAACTCATGATTTGGTGCATTTCATAGTGTTTGGGTGCATGTTGGATTGTTTCGTTACTGCACAAAAGTTGATGCAAAGCGGGCTGAAATGGTAGAATTAATGCACAAGTTTGTCCCGTAAAGTTGCATCGGAATTTTTCGCAATGAACACACCCAATCCACCCCCATTGGACCCTAAACTCATGTTTTGGAACATTTCTTAGTTTTGGGTGCATTTGGCAATGTTTCATTACTACACGAAACTCGGTGCAAAATGGGTTGAACTGGTGCAATTAATGGACAAGTTTGTGCTATGAAGTCGCGTCGGAAATTTTTCGCAACGAACGCACCCGATCCACCCCATTGGACCCTAAACTCATGATTCGGTGCATTTCATTGTGTTTGGATGCATTTTAGATTGATTCGTTACTGCACAAAAGCCGATGCAAAGCGGGCTGAAATGGTAGAATTAATGCACAAGTTCGTGCCATGAAGCAGCGTCAGAATTTTTCAAAACGAACAGATCCGATCCACCCAATTCAACCCTAAACTCATGTTTCGGTGTGTTTTGTAGTGTTAAGGTGCATTTGGCAATGTTTCGTTAATAGACGAAACTCGGTGCAAAACGGGTTGAAATGGTGCAATTAATGCACAACTTTGTGCTAAGAAGTCGCATCGGAATTTTTCTCAATTGACACACTCGATCCCCCTCATTGGAATCTTAACTCATGTATTGGTGTGTTTTGTAGTATTTGGGTGCATTTTGGATTGTTTCGTTATTGCATGATACTCGGTGCAAAACAGGCTGAATTGGAGCAATTAATGCAAAAGTTCGTGCCACGAAGTCGCATCGGAATTTTTGGTAGCGAACGAACACGATCCACCCATTGGACCGTAAACTCATGTTTTGGTGCGTTTTGTAGTGTTTGGGTGCATTTTGGATTCTTTCATTAATGCACGAAACTCGATGCAAAGTGGGCTGAAATGGTAGAATTAATGCATAGGTTCGTGGCATGAAGTCGTATTGGAATTTTTGGCACCGAACGCACCCGCTCCAACCAATTGGACCCTAAACTCATGTTTCGGTGTGTTTCATAGTGTTTGGGTGCACTTGGCAAAGTTTCGTTACTACATGAAACTCGGTGCAAAATAGGTTGAACCGGGGCAATTAATGCATAAGTTTGTGCCATGAAGTCGCATAGGAATTTTTCATAATCAATACACCCGATCCAGCCCATTGGACCCTAAATGCATGTATTGGTGCGTTTTGTAGTGTTTAGGTGCATTTTGGATGGTTTCATTACGGCATGAAACTCGGTGCAAAACGGGCTGAACTGGAGCAATTAATGCAAAAGGTCGTGCCACGAAGTCGCATCGGAATTTTTTGCAGCGAACCCACCCGATCCACCCCATTGGACCCTAAACTCATGTTTTGGTGCGTTTTGTAGTTTTTGGGTGCATTTTGGATTGTTTCGTTACTGCACGAAACTTGATGCAAAGTGGGCTGAAATGGTAGAATTAATGCACAAGTTCGTGGCATGAAATCGCATTGGAAGTTTTCGCAACGAATGCACCCAATACACCCAATTGGAACCTAAACTCCTGTTTTGGTGTGTTTCATAGTGTTTGGGTGCTTTTGTCAATGTTTCGTTACTACACAAAACTTGGTGCAAAATGGGTTGAACTGGTGCAATCAATGCACAAGTTTGTGCCATGAATTCACATCGGAATTTTTCACAATTGACATACCTGATCCCCCTCATTGGAATCTTAACTCATGTATTGGTGCGTTTTATAGTATTTGGGTGCATTTTGGATTGTTTCGTTACTGCATGAAACTCGGTGCAAAACAGGTTGAACTGGAGCAATTAATGCAAAAGTTCGTGCCACGAAGTCGCATCGGAATTTTTGGCAGCGAACAAACCCGATCCACCCTTTGGACCGTAAACTCATGTTTTTGTGCATTTTGTAGCGTTTGGGTGCATTTTGGATTCTTTCGTTAATGCACGAAACTCGATGCAAAGTTGGCTGAAATGGTAGAATTAATGCACAAGTTCGTGGCATGATGTCGCATTGGAATGTTTCGCAATGAACGCACCCGATCCAGTCAATTGGACACTAAACTCATGTGTTGGGTGTGTTTCGTAGTGTTTGGTTGCACTTGGTAAAGTTTCGTTACTACATCAAACTCGGTGCAAAATAGGTTTAACCGGTGCAATTAATGCACAAGTTTGTGCCACGAAGTCGCATCGGAATTTTTCACAATGAACACACCCGATCCACCCCATTGAACCCTAAACTCATGATTTGGTGCATTTCATAGTGTTTGGGTGCATTTTGGATTGTTTCGTTACTGCACGAAAGTCGATGCAAAGCAGGCTGAAATGGTAGAATTAATGCACAAGTTTGTGTCGTAAAGTCGCATCGGAATTTTTCGCAGTGAACACACCCAATCCACCCCATTGGACCCTAAACTCATGTTTTGGAACATTTCTTAGTTTTGGGTGCATTTGGCAATGTTTCATTACTACACGAAACTCGGTGCAAAATGGGTTGAACTGGTACAATTAATGGACAAGTTTGTGCTATGAAGTCGCATCGGAAATTTTTCGCAACGAACGCACCCGATCCACCCCATTGGACCCTAAACTCATGATTCGGTGCATTTCATTGTGTTTGGATGCATTTTAGATTGATCCGTTACTGCACAAAAGCTGATGCAAAGCGGGCTGAAATGGTAGAATTAATGCACAAGTTCGTACCATGAAGCAGCGTCAGAATTTTTCAAAACGAACAGATCCGATCCACCCAATTGAACCCTAAACTCATGTTTCGGTGTGTTTTGTAGTGTTAAGGTGCATTTGGCAATGTTTCGTTAATAGACGAAACTCGGTGCAAAACGGGTTGAAATGGTACAATTAATGCACAACTTTGTGCTAAGAAGTCGCATCGGAATTTTTCTCAATTGACACACTCGATCCCCCTCATTGGAATCTTAACTCATGTATTGGTGCGTTTTGTAGTATTTGGGTGCATTTTGGATTGTTTCGTTATTGCATGATACTCGGTGCAAAACAGGCTGAATTGGAGCAATTAATGCAAAAGTTCGTGCCACGAAGTCGCATCGGAATTTTTGGTAGCGAACGAACACGATCCACCCATTGGACCGTAAACTCATGTTTTGGTGCGTTTTGTAGTGTTTGGGTGCATTTTGGATTCTTTCATTAATGCACGAAACTCGATGCAAAGTGGGCTGAAATGGTAGAATTAATGCACAAGTTCGTGGCATGAAGTCGTATTGGAATTTTTGGCAACGAACGCACCCGCTCCAACCAATTGGACCCTAAACTCATGTTTCGGTGTGTTTCATAGTGTTTGGGTGCACTTGGCAAAGTTTCGTTACTACATGAAACTCGGTGCAAAATAGGTTGAACCGGGGCAATTAATGCATAAGTTTGTGCCATGAAGTCGCATAGGAATTTTTCATAATCAATACACCCGATCCAGCCCATTGGACCCTAAATGCATGTATTGGTGCGTTTTGTATTGTTTAGGTGCATTTTGGATGGTTTCATTACGGCATGAAACTCGGTGCAAACGGGCTGAACTGGAGCAATTAATGCAAAAGGTCGTACCACGAAGTCGCATCGGAATTTTTTGCAGCGAACCCACCCGATCCACCCCATTGGACCCTAAACTCATGTTTTGGTGCGTTTTGTAGTTTTTGGGTGCATTTTGGATTGTTTCGTTACTGCACGAAACTCGATGCAAAGTGGGCTGAAATGGTAGAATTAATGCACAAGTTCGTGGCATGAAATCGCATTGGAAGTTTTCGCAACGAATGCACCCAATACACCCAATTGGACCCTAAACTCCTGTTTTGGTGTGTTTCATAGTGTTTGGGTGCTTTTGCCAATGTTTAGTTACTACCCGAAACTTGGTGCAAAATGGGTTGAACTGGTGCAATCAATGCACAAGTTTGTGCCTTAAAGTCGCATCAGAATTTTTCGCAACGAATGCACCCAGTCCACCCCATTGGACCCTAAACTCATGTTTTGGATCATTTCTTAGTTTTGGGTGCATTTGGTAATGTTTCATTACTACACAAAACTAGATGCAAAATGAGTTGAACTGGTGCAATAAATGCACAAGTTTGTGCCATGAATTCACATCGGAATTTTTCACAATTGACATACCTGATCCCCCTCATTGGAATCTTAACTCATGTATTGGTGCGTTTTATAGTATTTGGGTGCATTTTGGATTGTTTCGTTACTGCATGAAACTCGGTGCAAAACAAGTTGAACTGGAGCAATTAATGCAAAAGTTCGTGCCACGAAGTCGCATCGGAATTTTTGGCAGCGAACAAACCCGATCCACCCTTTGGACCGTAAACTCATGTTTTTGTGCATTTTGTAGCGTTTGGGTGCATTTTGGATTCTTTCGTTAATGCACGAAACTCGATGCAAAGTTGGCTGAAATGGTAGAATTAATGCACAAGTTCGTGGCATGATGTCGCATTGGAATTTTTCGCAATGAACGCACCCGATCCAGTCAATTGGACACTAAACTCATGTGTTGGGTGTGTTTCGTAGTGTTTGGTTGCACTTGGCAAAGTTTCGTTACTACATCAAACTCGGTGCAAAATAGGTTTAACCGGTGCAATTAATGCACAAGTTTGTGCCACGAAGTCGCATCGGAATTTTTCACAATGAACACACCCGATCCACCCCATTGAACCCTAAACTCATGATTTGGTGCATTTCATAGTGTTTGGGTGCATTTTGGATTGTTTCGTTACTGCACGAAAGTCGATGCAAAGCAGGCTGAAATGGTAGAATTAATGCACAAGTTTGTGTCGTAAAGTCGCATCGGAATTTTTCGCAGTGAACACACCCAATCCACCCCATTGGACCCTAAACTCATGTTTTGGAACATTTCTTAGTTTTGGGTGCATTTGGCAATGTTTCATTACTACACGAAACTCGGTGCAAAATGGGTTGAACTGGTGCAATTAATGGACAAGTTTGTGCTATGAAGTCGCATCGGAAATTTTTCGCAACAAACGCACCCGATCCACCCCATTGGACCCTAAACTCATGACTTGGTACATTTCATAGTGTTTGGGTGCATTTTAGATTGATTTGTTTCTGCACAAAAGTCGATGCAAAGCGTGCTGAAATCGTACAATTAATGCACAAGTTCGTGCCATGAAGCAGCGTCAGAATTTTTCAAAACGAACGGATCCGATCCACCCAATTGAACCCTAAACTCATGTTTCGGTGTGTTTCGTAGTGTTAAGGTGCATTTGGCAATGTTTCGTTAATAGACGAAACTCGGTGCAAAACGGGTTGAAATAGTGCAATTAATGCACAAGTTTGTGCTATGAAGTCGCATCGGAATTTTTCACAATTGTTACACTCCGTCCTCCTCATTGGAATCCTAACTCATGTATTGGTGTGTTTTGTAGTATTTGGGTGCATTTTGGATTGTTTCGTTATTGCATGAAACTCGGTGCAAAACAGGCTGAATTGGAGCAATTAATGCAAAAGTTCGTGCCACGAAGTCGCATCGGAATTTTTGGCAGCGAATGAACATGATCCACCCATTGGACCGTAAACTCATGTTTTGGTGCCTTTTGTAGTGTTTGGGTGCATTTTGAATTCTTTCGTGAATGCACGAAACTCGATGCAAACTGGACTGAAATGGTAGAATTAATGCACAAGTTCGTGGCATGAAGTCCCATTGGAATTTTTCGCAACGAACGCACCCGATCCACCCAATTGGACCCTAAACTCATGTTTTGGTGTGTTTTGTATTGTTTGGGTGCACTTGGCAAAGTTTCGTTACCACATTAAACTCGGTGCAAAATAGGTTGAACCAGTGCAATTAATGCACAAGTTTGTGCCATGAAGTTTGATTGGAATTTTTCACAATGAACACACCCGATCCACCCCATTGGACCCTTAATGCATGTATTGGTGCATTTTGTAGTGTTTGGGTGCATTTTGGATGGTTTCATTACTGCAGGAAACTCGGTGCAAAACGGGCTGAACTGGAGCAATTAATGCAAAAGTTTGTGCCACGAAGTCGCATCGGAATTTTTTTGTAGCGAACCCACCCGATCCACCCCATTGGACCCAAAACTCATGTTTTGTTGCATTTTGTAGTGTTTGGGTGCATTTTGGATTGTTTCGTGACTGCAAGAAACTTTATGCAAAGTGGGCTGAAATGGTAGAATTAATGCACAAGTTCGTGGCATGAAGACGCATTGGAATTTTTCGCAACGAACGCACCCGATCCACCCAATTGGACCCTAAACTCATGTTTTGGTGTGTTTCGTAGTGTTTGGGTGCACTTGGCAAAGTTTTGTTACTACATGAAACTTGGTGCAAAACGGGTTGTACCGGTGCAATTAATGCTCAAGTTCGTGCCATGAAGTTACCATGGAATTTTTTGCAATGAACATACCCGATCCAACAAAGTGGACCCTAAACTCTTGTTTTGCTGCGTTTCGTAGCATTTTAGTGCATTTGGCAATGTTTCAATACTACACGGAACTCGGTGCAAAATGGGTTGAACTCGTGCAATTAATGCACAAGTTTTTGCAGTGAACCCACCCGATCGACCCCATTGGACCCTAAACTCATATTTTTTTGCATTTTGTAGTGTTTGGGTGCATTTTGGATTGTTTCGTTACTGCACGAAACTGGACGCAAAGTGGGCTGAAATGGTAGAATTAATGCACAAGTTCGTGGCATGAAATCGCATTGGAAGTTTTCGCAACGAATGCACCCGATACACCCAATTGGACCCTAAACTATTGTTTTTGTGTGTTTCATATTGTTTGGGTGCATTTGGCAATGTTTCGTTACTACACGAAACTCTGTGCAAAATAGGTTGAACCGGTTCAATTAATGCTCAAGTTCGTGCCATGAAGTCGCCTTGGAATTTTTCGCAATGAACACACCCGATCCAACAAAGTGGACCCTAAACTCTCGTTTTGCTGCGTTTAGTTGCATTTCAGTGGATTTGGCAATGTTTCGATACTACACGGAACTCGGTGCAAAATGGGTTGAACTTGTGCAATTAATGCACAAGTTTGTGCCATGAAGTCGCATTAGAATTTTTCGCAGCGAACGCACCCGATCCACCCCATTGGACCCTAAACTCATGTTTTGGTGTGTTTCGTAGTGCTTGGGTGCTTTTGTCAATGTTTCGTTACTACACCAAACTTGGTGCAAAATGGGTTGAACTGGTGCAATCAATGCACAAGTTTGGGCCATAAAGTCGCATCAGAATTTTTCGCAATGAACGCACCCAGTCCACCCCATTGGACTCTAAACTCATGTTTTGGAGCATTTCTTAGTTTTGGGTGCATTTGCAATGTTTCATTACTACATGAAACTCGGTGCAAAATGGGATGAACTGGTGCAATTAATGGACAAGTTTGTGCGATAAAGTCCCATTGGACCCCAAACACACCCGATCCACCCCCATTGGACCCTAAACTCATGATTTGGTGCATTTCATAGTGTTTGGGTGCATTTTGGATTGTTTCGTTACTGCACGAAAGTCAATGCAAAGCGGGCTGAAATGGTAGAATTAATGCACAAGTTGGTGCCGTGAAGCCGCATCAGAATTTTTCAAAACGAACGCATCCGATCCACCCAATTGAACCCTAAACTCATGTTTCGGTGTGTTTCGTAGTGTTAAGGTGCATTTGGCAATGTTTCGTTAACAGACGAAACTCGGTGCAAAATGGGTTGAAATGGTGCAATTAATGCACAAGTTTGTGTCATGAAGTCGCATCGGAATTTTTCACAATTGGTACACCCGATCCCCCTCATTGGAATATTAACTCATGTATTGGTGTGTTTTGTAGTATTTGGTTGCATTTTGGATTGTTTCGTTACTACATGAAACTCGGTGCAAAACAGGCTGAACTGGAGCAATTAAAGCAAAAGTTCATGCCACGAAGTCGCTTCGGAATTTTTGGCAGCGAACAAACCCGATCCACCCATTAGACCGTAAACTCATGTTTTGATGCATTTTGTAGTGTTTGGATGCATTTTGGATGATTTCATTACTGCATGAAACTCGGTGCAAAACAGGCTGAGCTGGAGCAATTAATGCAAAAGGTCGTGCCACGAAGTCGCATCGGAATTTTTTGCAGCGAACCCACCCAATCGACCCCATTGGACCCTAAACTCCTGTTTTGGTGTGTTTCATAGTGTTTGGGTGCATTTGGCAATCTTTCGTTACTACACGAAACTAGTTGCAAAATAGGTTGAACCAGTGCAATTAATGCACAAGTTTGTGCCATGAAGTCGCATCGGAATTTCACACAATGAATACACCCGATCCACCCCCATTGGACCCTAAATGCATGTATTGGTGCGTTTTGTAGTGTTTGCGTGCATTTTGGATGGTTTCATTACAGCATGAAACTCGGTGAAAAACGGGCTGAACTGGAGCAATTAATGCAAAAGTTCATGCCACGAAGTCGCATCGGAATTTTTTGCAGCGAACCCACCTGATCCAACCCATTGGACCCTAAACTCATGTTTTGTTGCATTTTGTAGTTTTTTGGTGCATTTTGGATTGTTTCGTTACTGCACGAAACTCGATGCAAAGTGGGCTGAAATGGTAGAATTAATGCACAAGTTCGTGGCATGAAATCGCATTGGAAGTTTTCGCAACGAATGCACCCAATACACCCAATTGGACCCAAAACTCCTGTTTTGGTGTGTTTCATAGTGTTTGGGTGCTTTTGCCAATGTTTCGTTACTACCGGAAACTTGGTGCAAAATGGGTTGAACTGGTGCAATCAATGCACAAGTTTGTGCCTTAAAGTCGCATCAGAATTTTTCGCAACGAATGCACCCAGTCCACCCCATTGGACCCTAAACTCATGTTTTGGAGCATTTCTTGGGTTTGGGTGCATTTGGTAATGTTTCATTACTACACAAAACTCGACGCAAAATGAGTTGAACTGGTGCAATTAATGCACAAGTTTGTGGCATGAATTCGCATCGGAATTTTTGACATACCTGATCCCCCTCATTGGAATCTTAACTCATGTATTGGTGCGTTTTGTAGTATTTGGGTGCATTTTGGATTGTTTCGTTACTGCATGAAACTCGGTGCAAAACAGGCTGAACTGGAGCAATTAATGCAAAAGTTTGTGCCACGAAGTCGCATCGGAATTTTTGGCAGCGAACAAACTCGATCCACCCATTGGACCGTAAACTCATGTTTTGGTGCATTTTGTAGTGTTTGGGTGCATTTTGGATTCTTTCGTTAATGCACGAAACTCGATGCAAAATTGGCTGAAATGGTAGAATTAATGCACAAGTTCGTGGCATGATGTTGCATTGGAATTTTTCGCAATGAACGCACCCGATCCACTCAATTGGACACTAAACTCATGTGTTGGGTGTGTTTCGTAGTGTTTGGTTGCACTTGGCAAAGTTTCGTTACTACATGAAACTCGGTACAAAATAGGTTTAACCAGTGCAATTAATGCACAAGTTTGTGCCACGAAGTCGCATCGGAATTTTTCACAATGAACACACCCGATCCACCCCATTGAACCCTAAACTCATGATTTGGTGCATTTCATAGTGTTTGGGTGCATTTTGGATTGTTTCGTTACTGCACGAAAGTCGATGCAAAGCAGGCTGAAATGGTAGAATTAATGCACAAGTTTGTGCCGTAAAGTCGCATCGGAATTTTTCGCAGTAAACACACCCAATCCACCCCATAGAACCCTAAACTCATGTTCTGGAACATTTCTTAGTTTTGGGTGCATTTGGCAATGTTTCATTACTACACGAAACTCGCTGCAAAATGGGTTGAACTGGTGCAATTAATGGACAAGTTTGTGCTATGAAGTCGCATCGGAAATTTTTCGCAACAAACGCACCCGATCCACCCCATTGGACCCTAAACTAATGATTTGGTGCATTTCATAGTGTTTGGGTGCATTTTAGATTGATTTGTTTCTGCACAAAAGTCGATGCAAAGCATGCTGAAATCGTACAATTAATGCACAAGTTCGTGCCATGAAGCAGCGTCAGAATTTTTCAAAACGAACGGATCCGATCCACCCAATTGAACCCTAAACTCATGTTTCGGTGTGTTTCGTAGTGTTAAGGTGCATTTGGCAATGTTTCGTTAATAGACGAAACTCGGTGCAAAACGGGTTGAAATAGTGCAATTAATGCACAAGTTTGTGCTATGAAGTCGCATCGGAATTTTTCACAATTGTTACACTCCGTCCTCCTCATTGGAATCCTAACTCATGTATTGGTGTGTTTTGTAGTATTTGGGTGCATTTTGGATTGTTTCGTTATTGCATGAAACTCGGTGCAAAACAGGATGAACTGGAGCAATTAATGCAAAAGTTCGTGCCAAGAAGTCGCATCGTAATTTTTGGCAGCGAACGAACCCGATCCACCCATTGGACCGTAAACTCATGTTTTGGTGTGTTTTGTAGTGTTTGGGTGCATTTTGAATTGTTTCGTGAATGCACGAAACTCGATGCAAAGTGGACTGAAATGGTAGAATTAATGCACAAGTTCGTGGCATGAAGTCGCATTGGAATTTTTCGCAACGAACGCACCCGATCCACCCAATTGGACCCTAAACTCATGTTTTGGTGTGTTTTGTATTGTTTGGGTGCACTTGGCAAAGTTTCGTTACTACATTAAACTCGGTGCAAAATAGGTTGAACCAGTGCAATTAATGCACAAGTTTGTGCCATGAAGTTGCATTGGAATTTTTCACAATGAACACACCCGATCCACCCCATTGGACTGTTAATGCATGTATTGGTGCATTTTGTAGTGTTTGGGTGCATTTTGGATGGTTTCATTACTGCATGAAACTCGGTGCAAAACGGGCTGAACTGGAGCAATTAATGCAAAAGTTTGTGCCACGAAGTCGCATCAGAATTTTTTGTAGCGAACCCACCCGATCCACCCCATTGGACCCAAAACTCATGTTTTGCTGCATTTTGTAGTGTTTGGGTGCATTTTGGATTGTTTCGTGACTTCACGAAACTGGATGCAAAGTGGGCTGAAATGGTAGAATTAATGCACAAGTTCGTGGCATGAAGTCGCGTTGGAATTTTTCGCAACGAACGCACCCGATCCACCCAATTGGACCCTAAACTCATGTTTTGGTGTGTTTCGTAGTGTTTGGGTGCACTTGGCAAAGTTTTGTTACTACTTGAAACTTGGTGCAAAACGGGTTGTACCGGTGCAATTAATGCTCAAGTTCGTGCCATGAAGTCGCCATGGAATTTTTTGCAATGAACATACCCGATCCCACAAAGTGGACCCAAAACTCTTGTTTTGCTGCGTTTCGTAGCATTTTAGTGCATTTGGCAATGTTTCAATACTACACGGAACTCGGTGCAAAATGGGTTGAACTCGTGCAATTAATGCAAAAGTTCATGCCACAAAGTCGCTTCGGAATTTTTGGCAGCGAACAATCCCGATCCACCCATTAGACCGTAAACTCATGTTTTGATGCATTCTTGTAGTGTTTGGGTGCATTTTGGATGGTTTCATTACTGCATGAAACTCGGTGCAAAACGGGCTGAGCTGGAGCAATTAATGCAAAAGGTCGTGCCACGAAGTCGCATCGGAATTTTTTGCAGCGAACCCACCCAATCGACCCCATTGGACCCTAAACTCATGTTTTGGTGCGTTTTGTAGTGTTTGGGTCCATTTTGGATTGTTTCGTTACTGCACGAAACTCGATTCCAAGTGGGCTGCAATGGTAGAATTAATGCACAAGTTCGTGGCATGAAGTCGCATTGGAATTTTTGGCAACGAACGTACCCGATCCAACCAATTGGACCCTAAACTCAAGTATTGGTGTGTTTCGTAGTGTTTGGGTGCACTTGGTAAAGTTTCGTTACTACATGCAAATCGGTGCAAAATAGGTTGAACCAGTGCAATTAATGCATAAGTTTGTTCCATGAAGTCGCATCGGAATTTTTCACAATTAAGAAACCCGATCAACCCCATTGGACCCTAAATGCATGTATTGGTGCGTTTTGTAGTGTGTGGGTCCATTTTGGATTGTTTCATTACTACATGAAACTCGGTGCAAAACGGGCTAAACTGGAGCAATTAATGCAAAAGGTCGTGCCACGAAGTCGCATTGGAATTTTTTGCAGCGAACCCACCCGATCCACACCATTGGACCCTAAACTCATGTTTTGGTGCGTTTTGTAGTTTTTGGGTGCATTTTGGATTGTTTCGTTACTGCACGAAACTCGATGCAAACTGGGCTGAAATGGTAGAATTAATGCACAAGTTTGTGGCAAGAAATCGCATTGGAAGTTTTCGCAACGAATGCACCCGATACACCCAATTGGACCTAAACTCCTGTTTTGGTGTGCTTCATAGTGTTTAGGTGCATTTGGCAATCTTTCATTACTACACAAAACTAGGAGCAAAATAGGTTGAACAGGTGCAATTAATGCACAAGTTTGTGCCATGAAGTCGCATCGGAATTTTACACAATGAACACACCCGATCCACCCCCATTGGACCCTAAATGCATGTATTGGTGCGTTTTGTAGTGTTTGGGAGCATTTTGGATGGTTTCATTACTGCATGAAACTCGGTGCAAAACGGGCTGAACTGGAACAATTAATGCAAAAGTTCGTGCCACGAAGTCGCATCAGAATTTTTTGCAGCAAACCCACCCAATCCACCCCATTGGACCCTAAACTCATGTTTTGGTGCGTTTTGTAGTTTTTGGGTGCATTTTGGATTGTTTCGTTACTGCACGAAACTCGATGCAAAGTGGGCTGAAATGGTAGAATTAATGCACAAGTTCATGGCATGAAATCGCATTGGAAGTTTTTGCAACGAATGCACCCAATACACCCAATTGGAACCTAAACTCCTGTTTTGGTGTGTTTCATAGTGTTTGGGTGCTTTTGTCAATGTTTCGTTACTACACGAAACTTGGTGCAAAATGGGTTGAACTGGTGCAATCAATGCACAAGTTTGTGCCTTAAAGTCGCATCAGAATTTTTCGCAACGAATGCACCCAGTCCACCCCATTGGACCCAAAACTCATGTTTTGGAGCATTTCTTAGTTTTGGGTGCATTTGGTAATGTTTCATTACTACACGAAACTCGGTGCAAAATGAGTTGAACTGGTGCAATTAATGCACATGTTTGTGCCACGAAGTCACATCGGAATTTTACACAATTGACATACCCGATCCCCCTCATTGGAATCTTAACACATGTATTGGTGCGTTTTGTAGTATTTGGGTGCATTTTGGATTGTTTCGTTACTGCATGAAACTCGGTGCAAAACAGGCTGAACTGGAGCAATTAATGCAAAAGTTCGTGCCACGAAGTCGCATCGGAATTTTTGGCAGCGAACGAACCCGATCCACCCATTGGACCGTAAACTCATGTTTTCATGTGTTTTGTAGTGTTTGGGTGCATTTTGGATTCTTTCGTTAATGCACGAAACTCGATGCAAGGTAGGCTGAAATGGTAGAATTAATGCACAAGTTCGTGGCATGATGTCGCAATGGAATTTTTCGCAATGAACGCACCCGATCCACCCAATTGGACCCTAATCTCATGTGTTTGGTGTGTTTCGTAATGTTTGGGTGCACTTGGCAAAGTTTTGTTGCTACATGAAACTCGGTGCAAAATAGGTTTAACCGGTGCAATTAATGCATAAGTTTGTGCCATGAAGTCGCATCGGAATTTTTCATAATGAATACACCCGATCCACCACATTGGACCCTAAATGCATGTATTGGTGCGTTTTGTAGTATTTGTGTGCATTTTGGATGGTTTCATTACTGCATGAAACTCGGTGCAAAATGGGCTAAGCTGGAGCAATTAATGCAAAAGGTCGTGCCACGAAGTCGCATCGGAATTTTTTGCAGCGAATCCACGCAATCCACCCCATTGGACCCTAAACTCATGTTCTGGTGCGTTTTGTAGTTTTTGGGTGCATTTTGGATTGTTTCGTTACTGCACAAAACTCGATGCAAACTGGGTTGAAATGGTAGAATTAATGCACAAGTTCGTGGCATGAAATCGCATTGGAAGTTTTCGCAACGAATGCACCCGATACACCAAATTGGACCCTAAACTCCTATTTTGGTGTGTTTCATAGTGTTTCGGTGCATTTGGCAATCTTTCGTTACTACACAAAACTAGGTGCAAAATAGGTTGAACCGGTGCAATTAATGCATAAGTTTGTGCCATGAAGTCGCATCGGAATTTTACACAATGAACACACCCGATCCACCCCCATTGGACCCTAAATGCATGTATTGGTGCGTTTTGTAGTGTTTGGGTGCATTTTGGATGGTTTCATTACTGCATGAAACTCGGTGCAAACGGGCTTAACTGGAGCAATTAATGCAAAAGTTCGTGCCACGAAGTCGCATCAGAATTTTTTGCTGCGAACCCACCCGATCCACCCCATTGGACCCTAAACTCATGTTTTGGTGCATTTTGTAGTTTTTGGGTGCATTTTGGATTGTTTCGTTACTGCACGAAACTCGATGCAAAGTGGGCTGAAATTGTAGAATTAGTGCACAAGTTCGTGGCATGAAATCGCATTGGAAGTTTTCGCAACGAATGCACCCAATACACCCAATTGGAAACTAAAGTCCTGTTTTGGTGTGTTTCATAGTGTTTGGGTGCTTTTGTCAATGTTTCGTTACTACACGAAACTTGGGGCAAAATGGGTTGAACTGGTGCAATCAATGCACAAGTTTGTGCCTTAAAGTCGCATCAGAATTTTTCGCAACGAATGCACCCAGTCCACCTCATTGGACCCTAAACTCATGTTTTGGAGCATTTCTTAGTTTTTGGTGCATTTGGTAATGTTTCATTACTACACGAAACTCGATGCAAAATGAGTTGAACTGGTGCAATTAATGCACAAGTTTGTGCCATGAAGTCACATCGGAAATTTTCACAATTGACATACCCGATCCCCCTCATTGGAATCATAACTCATGTATTGCTGTGTTTTGTAGTATTTGGGTTCATTTTGGATTGTTTCGTTACTGTATGAAACTCGGTGCAAAACAGGCTGAACTGGAGCAATTAATACAAAAGTTCGTGCCACGAAGTCGCTTCGGAATTTTTGGCAGCGAACAAACCTGATCCACCCATTGGACCGTAAACTCATGTTTTGGTGTGTTTTGTAGTGTTTGGGTGCAATATGGATTCTTTCGTTAATGCACGAAACTCGATGCAAAGTAGGCTGAAATGGTAGAATTAATGCACAAGTTCGTGGCATGATGTCGCATTGGAATTTTTCGCAATGAACGCACCCGATCCACCCAATTGGACCCTAAACTCATGTGTTTGGTGTGTTTCGTAGTGTTTGGTTGCACTTGGCAAAGTTTCGTTACTATATGAAACTCGGTGCAAAAAAGGTTTAACCGGTGCAATTAATGCACAAGTTTTGGCCACGAAGTCGCATCGGAATTTTTCACAATGAACACACCCGATCCACCCCATTGAACCCTAAACTCATGATTTGGTGCATTTCATAGTGTTTGGGTGCATGTTGGATTGTTTCGTTACTGCACGAAAGTCGATGCAAAGCGGACTGAAATGGTAGAATTAATGCACAAGTTTGTGCCGTAAAGTTGCATCGGAATTTTTCGCAATGAACACACCCAATCCACCCCATTGGACCCTAAACTCATGTTTTGGAACATTTCTTAGTTTTGGGTGCATTTGGCAATGTTTCATTACTACACGAAACTCGGTGCAAAATGGGTTGAACTGGTGCAATTAATGGACAAGTTTGTGCTTTGAAGTCGCATCGGAAATTTTTCGCAACGAACGCACCCGATCCACCCCATTGGACCCTAAACTCATGATTTGGTGCATTTCAAAGTGTTTGGATGCATTTTAGATTGATTCGTTACTGCACAAAAGCCGATGCAAAGCGGGCTGAAATGGTAGAATTAATGCACAAGTTCGTGCCATGAAGCAGCGTCAGAATTTTTCAAAACGAACAGATCTGATCCACCCAATTGAACCCTAAACTCATGTTTCGGTGTGTTTCGTAGTGTTAAGGTGCATTTGGCAATGTTTCGTTAATAGACGAAACTCGGTGCAA